>NW_024539453.1:0-19507 GCF_016758775.1 Suillus clintonianus | reverse complement strand
ATATGTTTTTTGTGTAAATGTAGTGACACCACAACTACACTTTGATAAGACAAGAGTTGCCAACTCCTCAAGTACACGGTCAACGGATTTCTAGTTTTCTCGGTTGATAACGTGTCGTTCGTGGGAGGCTCGACTATACAGTCTGTCGTTGGTTCTTGGAATGGGGTTGGTTTTGGATGGGATGATAGACCTAGACGATAGGCCTGATACGATGAACTGCGTAGAATAGATGGACTAGACTACGTTGACAAATGGTTTGTCTGAATGGTCCTTGGACAAATATACGAGTGGATGCGCTACACAACACTTGGCTGAAGTGTGTGGATCCTTTGATGAACGAGGGACCTTTGGTATGGAGCAAATTCCTTGGTGGATGTGGATTTGGGAAGCTGACTAAGCTTTACCCAAGCAAGTCCTTGCTGAGCTTACTCGAAGCAAGATAGACTTGTGGCAGATTGTCCGAATGATCCTTGGACAAATGTGTGTGAATGGAAGTGACTAAGCTTTCCCAGACAGATCCTTGCTGATGTAATCAAAGCAAGAATATTCCCTGAAGAGTTCTTTGTCCAAACAGCTCTTGGACAAAAGATAGGGTTGTGTGGGATGCTGACTAAGCTTTTCCCAGACAAATCCTTGCTGACTTAATCAAAGCAAGGAAACAGCAGTTCTAGACCAACAAAGGACTAGAAAAGAAGGTTAGGGTGACTAAATGCCCCTAACAACAGTAAAGATAGCACAAGACTAAGATTATATCAAATCTTAGTGTAGTAAGGCTGTCAGTATCAGCCTGCACTTCAGATGATAGATGTGAAGTGGGAAATCTCCAATATGGGGAGTCTCTCTTCCTCTCCTCAGAGAATTGAGCCTCCTTATATACATTTGGTGTGGGAAATATCCCAGGAACTGTATAGTACCAAGAAAATAGAAAGAGACACAAATCTCAGAAGAAATAAGGTAGTTGTAGCATAAAATGCAGAATTGAAGTGGAAAGAACACCAAAGGAGGAAAATGACTCATTCTGACTCATTTGACAGCAAATGACATCACTGTGGAGCAGTGTGGAGCATTTGTGGAGCAAAGTGGAGCTGAATGATATCATTGTGGAGCTATGACATCAAATGACATCATTGTGGAGTTATGACATCGAGTGACATCGTCCAAGATCAAATGACTCAATTCTGGAGTCACATGACTTCTCCTAGGGTTAATTACATGTTATGTAAGCTCAGATTGTGGCTGAAGCTCACATAACGTGCACAAATAAAAAAGAACAAGAGAAACAGAAGCAAGAAAGTCAACAAAGATAAACGTAAACAGAAGTAAACGAAACCGAGCTTTCTGCCACTTTTTACTTCTCTTGCCTCAACATAGAGTAATTAGTCTAAAGCGAAAGCTTTTGGACTAGTATACCCTTATCCTATTGAATGTCAATGTATGATCTTCGTTTCATGCATGACATCCGCGGGGCAGTGAGATTACAACTGTCCCCAGTTGTCTTCTTCGTCATGAACAATCAGTGATCTGGTTGTTCATTTCTTGGCACATGCCAGCGATGCTCAAAATGTGCAATGCGCATGGCAGTCTCCAAAATAGTTAAACAGTGGAAGAAGTAGCATAACGGGCATAGCAGTCGGACTTGTCTTGAAAATCGTGATCCCAGTAGTACAACATCTGGCGGAAATGGCCATGTACATCACGATTAGGGTCCTCGTGTAGATGCATTTGCTCGCATTCATCTAGCAGAGTTTCAAAAGTCTCTGTGATAAACATGCGAGTCAAATGAACTGCTATGTAGTCGACGTTATTCATTATGCTATTGAAGAGGTGTGTGGTTTTGATGTGGTCTTTGTTATCGCCAAGGAGGTTATTGAATTGGGATGGGTGGGATGGGCTATCTGTGCAGATTGCAATAGAAGTGCAATGCCAATGGACAGATATTACAGTGAAGGAATACGTCGTCTTCACGGTCTTCAGTGATATGCAGATTCCAATATGATAGTGTGACGGTGACAGGTGTGACAATGACAAGATATTGGTTTGGCAGGACAAGTCAAGACCAGAGTGGCGCTTCATGATTGATGGTCCCATTGACGACATCATAAATTTTGGCACATTGATCTTTTGAGCGAACCATTGCCCCAGAAGTCGAGCACATCCCGATAGATGACTACATGGAAAGTTCATGTCCCTAATAGCACCATGGGCTATATTTGGGGATACTTCATGAACATTACATGCCCCTAATAGCAATCTGGCTATATTCTTGGGCGTACATGTTCCTAGTCTGATGTGGGATACATCATGCTCTGCGTCCTTCTGCGTATCGGACAAATGATCCAAAAGAAAAGGCCTATTGTCTCTGTGTTTTCGCCAGCTTGAACTTGCTGCATATTGATAATGATGAGTGGTCAATTGTCAGACTGATTCGTCTGTCGTCCTTCGTCACTTGAGGGAATCGATTCTTCATCATCACTGGAACTTTCTTCTATGCCCGATAATTGTGCTTCGTCTCCCTCTAATGCATCGGCAAGTGAGGGTAGGATAGATGAATTGCGTGTGATGTAGGGAATTAATCGGAAGGCAGCTATTCCTCTTCGCGATAAATTTCCATTCATCTCCCTAAGCACGTATGATCCTCCTTTTGTTTGTCGGTCGACAACAAAGGGTCCCAGATAACGAGGTTTGGTCTTGCGGTTAAGTTCTTTCTCAACCTGTGTGTTTCGAACAAGAACCAAATCTCCTGGTTTAAAAGCATTGCGTTGCAAACGTAGGTGATACTTCTCTTCAAATTGAAGCTTTGACTTGAAGCGAGCTTTCTTGAGTGTCTGAGCTGCTTTTTCCAAGTCTTCTGGACGGCGTTCAATTTGGCGTATCCTCAACGCAAGAAAATCAGCCGGATCCATATTGGTATGGAAGCCTTCCACCATAAAAGTTGCCTCCATGAGGTCGAAGGGCAAGACAGGGTGGACTCCATGTACCAAGTAGAATGGCGATAATCCGGTAACACGACTGGAAGTGATATTTTCTGCAAATAGTGCAGCTTTCACTTTGTCTGGCCAGTGTGAAACGTGCTTTCCACAGCTCTTCACAATGGCTTCCCTAATATTGAAATGTCCACGCTCTACAACTCCATTCGCTTGGGAATTGTAAGGGGAAATTTGAATCTGGGGGATATTGACTCGCTTGAGGAGTTGCTCAAATGCTCCTCTGACTTCTGGTCCATTGTCTGTAACGACTTGGCCAATGGCACCATAGCGGCAATATAGGTCTTCCCAGAAAAAGTTGGCCATGACTTTGGCCGTTGCTCTTCGTAGGGCTCTTCCTTCTACAAAGCGTGATAGATCGTCCCTGGCAACAACAAGATTTTTGTAGCCTGCAGCTGAAGGCATCTTCATAATATCCACATAAATCTTGACGAAGATTGTTGCAGGGGTGGAAATGGTAACCGGAATGTGCATCTTCCGTACACTACGGATTTGGCAGTCATGGCAAGATTGCACATGATGCTTAACATCCGTGTACAAGTGAGGCCAATAGAAGCGATATCGAATGGTCTCGAATGTTGCTTGTACTCCTTTATGTCCTAGCTCTTCGTGTGCATTGAGCAGGATAGACACTCTCTTATCACTGTCGAATATGACAAGCAAAGGTGGACGGCCAGGCAAGCGTTTGAACATCTGGTCGCCTCGGACAAAGAATTGTGTTGCCCGATTGACAAACTTTTTGCGCTTTGCTGTCTTTTCGAAATGAGGTGCTTCAAGCGTAGTCAAGAACTTGAATATGTCACGAAGGGACTTTTCTTGACTAGCTGAACCGGTGAGCACAGATGGAAGTGATGTCGATGGATAAGAGGGTCGTGTTTGACATAGGAAGTGTGGTCGATAGCGTTCTTGAGACATGCCACTGTACAAGGCAATGTCATCCAACCAGGAATCTTCATCTGGTTGTTCTTCTTCGTCTTCTGCTAGAGGTCGTCTTGATAATGCATCAGGACCTTTGAACCTCGTAGCAGGTACATGAATGAGGGTGAAATCGAATAGCAATATTCCTTGGATCCAGCGATTGATAGTAGCATTTGGCTGGAGGTCCGGTTCATTAAGCATTCCCTTGATGTACTTTGCGTCGACTTCGACATGCAGAGTTTGTACACCAATAATATGAAGTCGGAAATGCCTAAGAGCACGAAATAATCCATAGAGCTCTAGCTTTGGTTGGGAATATCTGGATTCTACATCTCCCATTGGAAGTGAACCATAGCGTGCGGGTCTTCGCTTTCCATTGTTATCAATTTGAGAGAGTATGATTCCAACCGCGATAAAGCTAGAGTCCACTGAGAGAATGACAGGGTTGGGTGATGTGTAGTCGATACTGCGCATGGCTGGGGCTGATGAAACTCTCTGTTTGAGAATTGAAAGCTTCATCTTGTTTGTCTCCCCAAATAAATGGTGTGTCTTTCTTCCATAGACACGTGATGGATTTCGCTAGTTCTGAAAATCCTAGGATCCATATGCGAACAGTACCACACAGTCCCATAAATCCTCTGGCTTCCTTGACAGTGGTAGGAATAGGCCATTTCAAAATCTTGGAGACTTTGTCTGTGTCTGGTAGTCTCCCTTCAGGTGTGCACCGTTGTCCAACAATAAGGACTTCTGGTAGACACAGCTGGATTTTGGTAGCAGCAAAGGTAGCACCAACATCTTTGATACGGTGCATTACCCTGTGGACATTTTCTGCATGCTCCCAAATAAATCTCCGAATACCAGGGTTTTCTTTTAAAACCTCTGGTTTGCCATCATCGTCCAGATAGACTGACTTAGGTCCTTTGACCGGTAAGTCATCTATGAACACATTGGCCACATGGGGAATTTCATCCTGCAGGACAAAGCTAGTGCATTTTTGAAACTCTGCAGGTGCATTCGTATATCCCATAGGCAAAGCCGTTAAACGTAGCAATCCCAATGGTGTTAGGAAAGCTGTCAAGTCTCTGCTATCTGGGTGCATTTTTCGTGCATCAAATCCCCAGAATAGGTCAAAGACTGTGTAACACTGGCATCCCGCAAAAGACTCGACAAAGTCATCTACGATGGGGATTAATCCAGCATCACGGATGGATATTTTGTTTAGGGGTTGAAGGTCATGGACGAGTCTGAGCTTTCCATTTTTCTTGAGTACACAGAACCAGCGCGAGCGATATGCGATTGGCTTGGTTCGTATACTCCTGCTCTGATCTTTGTTTTTAATAGCTCGATGACCTTTTCCCTAATACCAGGTGGGATTGGAATATTCTTACATTCCCATGGAACATGGGGAATGGTAGGAATAATATATGGAGTGAAGTATGATTCCTTTAGCGTGCCTCGATCCGTTTCTTCAAAGGCAAGTGTATCTTGGTTTAGATCCATGATGTGCTCGAATAGCTTGACTTCCTGTGGCAGCAGGAATCCCTTGGAGTTGATATTTAGGCTATCCAAATTCTTTTGTGAAAGCCTTCCATTAGGGATGAAATTGGGTGGATTTCGAGTCAAGGGTGTCATGGATGCCAAAGGATCATGCGGAAAATGACGCAAAACGCGGGCTTCCTGTGGGAATGTTCCCGAGACAGGTTTAATCTTTTTGTCCACACGTTTGTACATGGTCATCACGGGTTCGTAACTTGGATCATTGAGACTGGAAGCCGTACATTCAATTAAGAAGTCGGATTCTTCAATCTCGAAATTGTCCAAATCATCATAGTTTTCGGAGGGCATCATTGCCTGTCCTAGACTATCATAGTATTCTTGTATGGTTTGACTTTCGAGCACGTCACCAGGGTACACAAGCAAAGGAGATTCATTGAAATTGTCTAGTGTTTCACTAGTACAAATTCCTAGAACAAGTCCTTTCGTACTTGGGCCTGACGTAAGTCGAAACCGATACAAATACATTTTGAAACAGAAATAAACATACATGGCTAGCAGACAACAGAGAATTCGCAAACACGAACACAAATACATGGCTAGCAGACAACAGAAGATTCGCAAACAACACAAATACATGGCAAGCAAACACATGCAAAGAAAATAAAGAAAAACAAGATTTTGACTGTTTTTCGATGTTTTTGGATTTTTTATGAAGTTAGCACGACAAAATTTTTCCGCATCCAGATACGACTCTGGATGCGCAAATAGGGGTGTCCATGTGCTGTTTTTTGACTCTTTTATGAAGTTAGTGCACACAAAACTCTTTTGGCTAGTCAATGATGTCAGTGCACATGCATCATGACTAGTGCGAGGATTTACCTCGTCTTTAAGCAATGTAGAAGAGGTGACCAGAGTGTGGTTCACCATCTTCGTCCTCTCGATCTTCATCAGCATAGAAATGATAGAATGTTTTGTTGGCTGATGGAGATGAACGAAAAGGACTACATGCCATCATTACCAAACGGATCCGACGTACTCCGAGCAAACGGTCACGAGCATGAGCAAATGTAACAATCTCGTCTTCATTTTGTGAATCGAGAAGCCCGTGTTGCACAAGGGAGTAGACAATGTCTCGGTCGGGGAATGGTAAGACGAGGATGGATGCGATAATGTCCGCAAGTCGAAGTTCACCGTGGAATTCGCAAACGGCACATAAAGCATTGAGGAGCTCGTCTCGTCTCCATTGAAGAATGGATTAACCAAATTATGGTTATGGTGATAGAACGAGTCGTCAACATGGGTTCCAAAGACTCCTTCCTTGTCGCAGTTCAATACAAAGGGTTCTCGTCTGGCTTCTTCGTACATCCGTGGGGGTAGGCAGTCTTCGAGCAGTGCAAGTATTCCTTTGGCTTTGGCACGATGCTCGATAAGTTCTTCGGCTCGTTCAGTCCAGTCACGCGATGCGCGTGGTTCAGGTGATGCAACACTCAGATACTCCCCATCGGCTCCAGGAAACAATCGTTGAGCTACCGTGTCTTGGTCCCAATCACGAGCACACAAATCGCTATGTTCATCAGCGTAGGTAGACAGCGCCAACGTAACATCACGAAGTAAGGGTGTGTGAGTGTCGGAGAGTGTTGGTAGGTCTGTGGTAAGATAGTCCTCCATAATCTGCTCATTTGTTGGAGCAGGTAATGTGATAGTTGAAGGATCGATTGTAGAAGTTTCCGAAGGAATGGGAGTAGGAGATGAGAGAGCAGGACAGGACACACTGCATCTGTCCAGACATCTGTAGACATAGAGCGTGAAGCATCGGGACTGAATTCCAATACAGGGATTGGAGATGAAGGACGTGGCTCGAATAGCGAGCGAATGATGGAGTCGCCGACTCAAGGACATGCGCAGTAGTGATCAACAATCCTGGTTCAAAGATGCGAGGGCTAGCATCTGAGAATGTTGACCAAAGATGGACGTGTTGTCAACAGCATCGTCAACAGTCATGAACTCGTCCAGCGCGGATTCAAAGTTTGAAGTTGCACTGGGAGTAAGCGGTGGTGTAACGAGTGCGGTCATGTCATTGAGTGCTCGGTCATGGCTTCATCCAGGGAAGACACAACATCAGATTGGTATTCATCATAGGCGTTGGAAGAAATAGTAGTAGTGTACATAGGACTACCATCTCCCAAGCCAGAGTAGGCATGAAGATCAACGCCATGCTCTCCAGACATGTTTACCTCAAAGGCTGGGTCTGAAGCAGCGTGGAGATCATCATTGTTCCCGACAGTGGTACCCTGGTTGTCGTTGACACTGGGTTCTTCAGAAGACTCGTCTCCTGGATACACAAGATCCGGGAGATTGTAGAGACGCGCATTATATGCTAGAGCGTCATTGAGTACACGAGTGAGATCTTCTGCCGCTGAATGAATGGAACGAGACATACCATCCAACACGTTAAGATTTCCATCCCTCTCCTTTACAGTAGGAGTAGTGCTAACAGCAGGATCAGTGCAAGGCGTAGATGGCGCGTTTGCAGACAAGAGATCCTCTGGCTCAGGGAGGTAGGAGTATGTGTTGGAGGCGTCTGCCTGGATTGGACCAATGAATGGAGTAGACGTGTTAGATACATTAACATCGTCTACTGGAATTGAGTTGCCATAAGAGTAGGCAGTTGGGAGTGTTGCAAGGCGTTGGAGTCGCAAATGATGTAGATGTCCCGCATCCAGATACAACACTGGATGCGCAAGAGAGTTCCTGAGATGGCAAAAATTCTCCGCATCTAGATACAGCACTGGATGCGCCAGAAAGTGCCTCTGACGACTGAAATTTTTCCGCATCTAGATACAGCTCTGGATGCGCCAGAAAGTGCCTCTGACGATGAAATTTTTCCGCATCTAGATACGGCTCTGGATGCGCCAGAAGGTGCCTGCGATGACGAAAACTTGCCGCATCCAGACACAGCACTGGATGCGCAAGTGGTGGTACAGATGTGCTGGTTGGCAGGGTGCCTTGCAACGTATGATGCTCCCAAGGTGTGTGCAAGTTGAGTGGCATACTCAGTAGCATATGATACGTGAGCATCTCCAGGCTTATGAGCTGTTAAGAACGTGTTGTCGTGAAGGACAGATGCGTTAGGGGATGGTAATCGAGCCTGGATTGGAGATGCTGATGGGAGAGCGCTAGTGGACACAGAGTCGGCACTAGGATCCGCGGTAGGTGTAAATGCAGATGTGCGTGCACTCAATGTATCGAAGACATTTTGCACTGCACATGGTGAGAGTCTGTCTTGCAGGACAGAGTCAAATGACGTACTATTAGCCACTACAGGCTCTGCTCCTTCATTGCCGATCCGTCCAGTATTGTACTGATGGTGTTCCTGTCCATGAGCCGATGCCCAAAGGACAGGAGAGAAGACTGGAGACGGAGGACTGATAGAACGAGTAGGAGAGGGTGTATTGGGTGTAGGGCTAATAGTAAATGATAGTTCCGAATCGGAACAATTGAACTTCAACCGACATTGCCCAGACTTCCTGTTTTGGAATCCGAACAGACCCGGGAATGAATTTTGGAAGGGACCGTCCATAGTCACGTGTGCCACCGAATTTGGTAATGTAGCAAATCGTTGTTTAGCACTGATTGCACCAAACTGAGGGCTAGGAGGGTGCCACTTCGTCTGCTGGGGACCATCCATTTTTATAGAGTCTGCAACATCCTGTTTTGCAAATGAATGATCTTTGCAATCGGCTTGGCAGGAGTTGATCTGTGGACCCAATAATGATCTCGTGTAGCCAATCTCGCTACCAATTTTGGAATTTGGGTCACGTCCAGCAGTGATTGAATAGCTCGAAGGTGCTTTGTCATAACCCTTTTGACTAAGCGCTTTGAAATGATGCACAGATGGTTTGGTATGCATTTCTAGCTTGTTTGTCAAGGAAAAGATACCAGGTAACTTTCCTCCAAGCCAGGTAGCAGGTTCGAAAGACCATTCAGGGTCTGTACCATCTGGTGTGCATAGGATTTCATATTGGACCGCAAATCCTTGTGGGTCCTTGAATAAGAGCCATGTTCCGTCCTTCCTTTCGTCAATCGAGACGTAGTTTCCGCGTTGCCATGGTCGTCCGAGTAATAGACTGAAGGGAACATGGTCTCCAACGTAGAGATTAGCCTGAGTTTGCACCCCGCCGCAAGTCAAGGGTACATTCTGGACTAATCCACGTAATTGTCCTTCCCCGCCATTAGCATCATTCATGCTAGTTGCACGCCTAATATCGATAGGTCTATTGATCACCGTCTTCCAAATGTGACGGTTGACGATGTTAAGCTGACTTCCAGTGTCAATGATGGCATGGATAGGTTGTCCATCACATTGCATGGTAAGTCTGATCAATAGTCCACGTGTTTTGGTCCATACAGAATGAGCTTCAGTCGGAATTGGTTTGGGTTTGATTGCATTAGCAAGAAGTCCAGACAGTTCGCGAGAAGTGCCTAGAATCTGACCCACTTCCAATTGGACTGGAGTCTTCAATACGGATTCCAATACTTTCTCTGGTTTGGTTCGAGTAGAAAGATCGGAGACACGTTGTCGTACAATTTTCTTGTCAGGGTTGGATTCGTCCTTGTTGACCGCCTGTTCTTTCTTCTTCTTTTCATTAACTGCTTCCTTAGGTCGGTCATTCCTATTGGTGACATCTTCCATGATGACATCTTCATCATCTTCGTTAAATCGAGCGTGTTTCATGGTACGTGGGATTTCTTTGGCTACATCGTGATGCTTGTTTTCAGATAATGGGGCAGGTTTAGAACGACCTTCTGCAGGTTTGTACTGCCTTGGGAATCGCGGGGCAGTCTGAATATTTTCTTTGACAAAGCCCTTTCCCTTCTGACCATTATCTCTTCGATCCTGTGGTTTGCTCATGGGAGGGGGAAAAACACCATCAAACCGCTCACGTCGAGCGTGTGTGTTTGTTTTGATGTTCCTCTCAGCAGGATAGACGTAGTAGTCTTCATCATCATCGGTGGTAGCTGGTACCATATAGACTTCATCCTCAGAATCTGAATCATCCGACGTATAAAAGTCACTTGGATATTCATAGATTTGAGGGGTCTTCTTCTTCATCTTTGTCTTCTTTGTGACCTGTCTGACGTCTTTGTCAGGGTCTTCTTCTTCGGAGGGTACCCTAATGAAGTTTGCAGCTGGTGCTTTCCTATCCTCTCGATTAATTGCCTCGAGCATAGTCTCATCAGGCAATTTTCGGATAGTAGCTCCATTGGGTCTCTGAAGTTGTCCTCGCTGGTTCCTCTCGATCTTTCCTTGGGAAATCAACTGGTTTAACTTTACACAGTTGAACATGGAGTGTCCCTTTTCTCCACACCCATAACAGATCTTCTCGAGTGAACCAGGGGCTATATAGAATCGCGAACCTGGTTGAGGGAAATTTCGTCCTCCACCATTTCGTCGATTGTTGAAAGCTTGGTTTCCTGTGTTCCCAGTGGTCCTAGTCTGAGTAGTAGATGCTCCTCCATTCCTTCTAAAAGGTGGGGATACAATCTTCATGACAGTAGGATCCAACTTGGTTGCACGATAATACAACAATCCATACTGAGGATCATCGAGAGACATAGAATTGAGTTGCTTAATGAGCCCCTCAATCTCATCGATGGGTTCCAAAGATGTAGCTGAACTATCCTTGACCTTTGATGAAGGTTCTTTAGGCGTTTTGGAGCCAGAATGATTGCCTTTGTGTTTAGAGGCTTCCTTGACACGCGAGTGTTTCTTGTGGGATTTCTTTGTGGATCTGCGAGACTTTGGCTCAAGTTCTTCCTCCGAATCGCTTGACGTAGTGTCAGAGCTAGTAGAGTCAGAAGAGCTGGTCTCAGTGTCCGAAGGAGAGGTTTCAGTCTCATCCTCGGAGATGAGCAGATCGGCATCAAAGCGGTCCCGGTGAAGTAACTTCTCTGCGGTCGAAGTAACCTTTTCAACAGCAAATGCCTTTGACAAATCCTTATCAGGATCCTTTGCCATAAGGCGGCTTTCAATCTTTGCCCGAAGGCCTTTGTAGATTCCTTCCCAAAAGTAAGAGGCAAACTCATCTTTTGTGATTTTCTTTGCGGATTCTAACCAACCCGCAATCGTAATGAACCCTCTTACATACTTTTTCCAAGCAGCAAGAGTCGGGATACGTTTCCCCCTTGTAGCCTTGACATAGGCTAATAGATCCTTCCTCTTGTATCTCTTTGAATCGAGGTCGGCATCATAGTATTTTAGGATGTCCGCCTTAAGAGCATCCCAGTTGGGAGTTCTAAAGGAAGGTAATCCTTCAATAAATTCCTCGACATTGCGAGATGTGTACTGTGTCACAGTCTCGCATTTTTCCTTGTCCGAGAGCACTTGGTTGTAATCACACAACTTTTCGTAGTGCTTCAAGAACTTTTTCACCTTTGAGAAGTCTCCCTTGAACTTCTTAGGTGCGGCTTTACTACCCGGGATGGGCATAGTAAGGATGGATAGTGCCATGGTACTAGACGATGGTGCCATGGTAGATTTCGACGAAATATGCGCAAATAGGATTCAGGTAGATTCCTGAACACGATAGGGTATTTGCTCAAGGATGGAGCAAATACGATAGAACAATTTGTGCAAGAACCAAAGAAGCCTCCCTCGCGGTGGGCTCCAGTGATGTCTTACTACTTGAGGGTCTTATATGTTTTTGTGTAAATGTAGTGACACCACAACTACACTTTGATAAGACAAGAGTTGCCAACTCCTCAAGTACACGGTCAACGGATTTTCTAGTTTTCTCGGTTGATAACGTGTCGTTCGTGGGAGGCTCGACTATACAGTCTGTCGTTGGTTCTTGGAATGGGGTTTGGTTTTTGGATGGGTGGATAGACCTAGACGATAGGCCTGATACGATGAACTGCGTAGAATAGATGGACTAGACTACGTTGACGAATGGTTTGTCCGAATGATCCTTGGACAAATATACGAGTGGATGCGCTACACAACACTTGGCTGAAGTGTGTGGATCCTTTGATGAACGAGGGACCTTTGGTATGGAGCAAAAATCCTTGGTGGTGTGGATTTGGGAAGCTGACTAAGCTTGACCCAAGCAAGTCCTTGCTGAGCTTACTCGAAGCAAGATATGACTTGTGGCAGATTTGTCCGAATGATCCTTGGACAAATGTGTGGTGAATGGGAAGCTGACTAAGCTTTTCCCAGACAGATCCTTGCTGATGTAATCAAAGCAAGAATATCTCCTGAAGAGTTCTTTGTCCAAACAGCTCTTGGACAAAATATATGGGTTGTGTGGGATGCTGACTAAGCTTTTCCCAGACAAATCCTTGCTGACTTAATCAAAGCAAGGAAACAGCAGTTCTAGAACAAAGGACTAGAAAAGAAGGTTAGGGTGACTAAATGCCCCTAACAACAGTAAAGATAGCACAAGACTAAGATTATATCAAATCTTAGTGTAGTAAGGCTGTCAGTATCAGCCTGCACTTCAGATGATAGATGTGAAGTGGGAAATCTCCAATATGGGGAGTGTCTCATTTCTCCTCAGAGAATTGAGCCTCCTTATATACATTTGGTGTGGGAAATATCCCAGGAACTGTATAGTACCAAGAAAATAGAAAGAGACACAAATCTCAGAAGAAATAAGGTAGTTGTAGCATAAAATGCAGAATTGAAGTGGAAAGAACACCAAAGGAGGAAAATGACTCATTCTGACTCATTTGACAGCAAATGACATCACTGTGGAGCAGTGTGGAGCATTTGTGGAGCAAAGTGGAGCTGAATGATATCATTGTGGAGCTATGACATCAAATGACATCATTGTGGAGTTATGACATCAAGTGACATCGTCCAAGATCAAATGACTCAATTCTGGAGTCACATGACTTCTCCTAGGGTTAATTACATGTTATGTAAGCTCAGATTGTGGCTGAAGCTCACATAACGTGCACAAATAAAAAAGAACAAGAGAAACAGAAGCAAGAAAGTCAACAAAGATAAACGTAAACAGAAGTAAATGAAACACGAGCTTTCTGCCACTTTTTACTTCTCTTGCCTCAACATAGAGTAATTAGTCTAAAGCGAAAGCTTTTTGACTAGTATACCCTTATCCTATTGAATGTCAATGTATGATCTTCGTTTCATGCATGACAACGATGCAGAGCGAAAAAATGACGAAAAAAAAACCCAGCACCCTACTAGCGCCGTCCACCCAGCTCACGCCCGCCATCCGCTACTCGTCTCCGTCTGATCCAGTGAACTCGTTCGTAACCAGCTGTAGAAGAAGGTAGTTAGCTCGTGTATACTCATAGTAGAAGAAAAAACGCACCAATCAATGTACCTGCTCTACATGCCATAGCCATAGCTCTGATTCAACGTCGCAGCAACACCGACCGTGCCAAAAGGGCTCACGTTAGCATATCCAGCAATGTCCATATAGCCAGTGGTGTTGGTATGAGGGGGTGTCAGGCTCGCGCTATGAGGAGAGGTGCCTTGCAAGACATATCCGTCAATCGAACACGCCTGAAGACCGTGCATATGGGGACCGATGTGAGAATGACCGCAGGCAAATGCCTTCGACGAGGAGCATATTAAGCCGACCACTGTCCAAGCCAATCGCTGTCCACAATTGTTCAACCCATAAGGGTCTTCGACACGGTATTGTTCGAAACAGAATGCATATGGCCGAGTGTGCAGTGAATATTTCCAGAGTCGTGCAAAATACCTGGACCTGTGCACGTGCACTGCAGAAAATGCAGGATTTGTGTTTGTTCGTGCAAAAATGCAGGAATGTGAGGGCTGCAGCAGTGCAGAAATGTAAAACTGATTTTATTTTCGGAGTGTAGGATTGTTTGTATCGATATACATCAATGTTCTTCGTTTTATATTTTATTGTACCCATCTCATTTGATTTATATCAACCTCTATTTTGCTCGTTTTCACTGGGGATCAGTGACTGAACGTGCCCTAGACTTTGGGATCAAATGTTTAGGATCAGTGCAGTTTGAGCTACACGTGAACCTGAGAACATTTAGCTCAAACTAGTGCTTACTAATCGAGTGATCGCGTAACTAAGACGTGTCTCGATACACACGTCTTTCATCTCGCTTTCTTTACGCGCTCACTCTCTCATTCTTCTTAAGTGAGAACTCGGCACCTTATTGTTATTCCATACAGATCTAGCCGCTACTAGACATGACCAATATCGTGTCTTGTTCTGGTTTGCCAGGGGGCGTTGGCGGAAAAAGTACCGCAACGCTCGTCCCAAGCACTGACGCGGATGTCGTAGACGTCGACAGAATCGCAGAAAGCCTCGGTAGGCCAAGGTCCCGACGGGAATTATCCCTGAGGGATCTGATCCAGAGAGAAAATGACGCGCGTACAGCTCGTAACAGCGAACGTGCTGATCGGAGAGACACAACTTCGGGTACTGTATCCGATGACGAGCCAATGCTCGATGTCCCGAGCCTCGACCCGCGTTCCTTGCCTGATCCGGGGCCTATTGACACCAATACCCCATTAATCAACGCATATAGGGCAGTTAACGCGCTTACACCGCATTCTCGATCAGCCTTCGACTCTCTCATGGTGGAACATCATCAGGACGTACAAGCTCCCACTTCTGCACCCCCAGCGGTGTCCAGCACCACATCTACGGTCAAACAACTTGCATACAACGACGATGAGATCAAGATGGTTTCATCCATAGACGACATTTTTGAAATCCCACGCGTGATCATTAATCTTGCAGACTCAAAAATGCACGTGCCTCTCACGCTCTTAACGGCAGAAGCCATGGAGAAGATTCATAATGATCCCTCGTGCATCATTATGAAAAAGGGTCTCGTTCTAGACGATCCCAAGAAGTCGGTAATGGACGCCTCGGGCTTCCCTCCGGAATCATCCTTGTCTCCTGCGCAGTTCTACGAAGCTTACGAGAACTTCATGGAGCTACTTAACCACATCGCAGGCGCAGCCATCAAGGAGAAGTTCAGAAAGCACCGACTGTTCTGCCTCTCCCACAAGAGGTTTGAAGAGAACTTCACGGCTGTGCTCACGTTCGACATCGAGACTCGCCGCATATTTTTCAACACCAAGTCCTTCTTGACTGAAGCAGCTTACGAACGTCGTTGGAACGACACACTGACGAAGATCTCGAGGGATAAGTCCAATGAGGCAGCTGCTAACGCCAACAGAGAGCTCAATAGGCTCACCGCTTTAGCATCCCGCCTCGAAGGCTCTAGCGGCGGCAATGGGAACCGTTACCACCCGTACCAGAGCGCAGTCAAACCAAGATCAGACGCCCCAGCTCCATCGTCCTCTGATGGAAAGCCCTTTCGAAGGGGCAAAGGGGCCTCCTCCGACAGACCCCTTTGCCTCCTCTGTGGTCGGAACGGCCACAAACATCAGGAAAACCCTCCCACACAAAGCTAGACAAAGATATGCAAAATTATGCAAACTTGAATAAAAAGACAATAATATTACAAGCTATAGATAAGGTTGATGATTTCTCGCTAAACTTCAACATTCTTCAATGAAGTTACAATGTGCTATCTAACCGTCACAAATGTATGCCTATCAATGTAAGAATTAACATAAAAAGTGTCACATTGCTCGAGGACTTCGCTACTGGTCCATTGACGAGGTGCGACAGGTCCGAACTTTGGAATGAGATGGACACTTCGGTGGATGTTTGTGACGGGTATGATGCTCGCAACTCTCTCACCCGATTGCACGAAGCGGCTGATTTTGAACATTCCATGGTTCGAATCAGCTGTAGGAGGAAACCGAGTGAACCACTCTACATAGGCGAGATGTTTGGGAGGCTGGATTGCGGTAGGGAACATCATTGTAACAGCATTCTGCAGGATTGAGAATATTACGCGAATCTGACCCACACGGTAGCCTGTTGAAAATTCATCATTTGACTGCCTAGCATCCTCGGGAATCAAAAACTGACCTTCAATACCTGCAGAACGGCCAGTCCCATCATTAATAAGCACAGTATCAAATCGTGCTGGGACATCAGCGCCTTTTTGACTGGTGGTCACACGGCGAGGTTTGACATGCGCGCTGTCCACTGTGACACATGGGTCACCATGTCCCTGTGCACCATCAGATCGCCATTTGATTATATGATACACAGGAAGTGTGCGGAATGGAAGGTGGATAGCAGCAGCAAGGTCCTCGAGGCGGCGACGAGTGGTGGCTTCGTGTGGATGATGCAGCTGTGCAACATATCTTGCAAGCGCCTCACGGAAGTACGTGGCCCCATACTCCGTGATTAACTTCTGAATTGGCACAGCTTTCATGCTAGGATGCTTCGTTAATGTTTGAACCCGGTCGAAAGACAGGTTTGCTGGACGAGGTTGGTGTCGAATGGGATTGCCGTGGAGGCGCCACATGACATGTCTCTCATGTCAAGCGATCTTCTCTTTGCGTTCAAGCCACTGAGTCATTTGAACAAACTCATCTTTGTGGTTTGTTGCACGATATGCATCTTTGGCCAAGTCGATGTGGAGGCGCTCAGTATATTCTGTATTATAATTGTCAGTTGTGCCAAAAGTCTGGATCATCGACATATAGTGGCGGCCTGCATGGAGCTTTGGAAGATTAAAATTGTTTTGTATTCCAAGGTCGACGAAGATCTGCTTGTTGTTGTGAAAAAGATCGAGAGCTTCTGTGAGGAGAGTCAATGTTTCGGAGCTGTGGCAAGGATACTGCGCCAAGTACAGGAAGTCAAGTAGACCTCTGACAGCACATATGAGACAGCTTGGGGCAAGACGGTGTGGGAGAAATCGTAGAAGTCCGCTATAGTGATAGCGTACCGATCCTGCTGGGTGCGAGAATAGTAGTCGACCCAAGGGGATAGCTCTGAGAGCAGTTCCTCAAGTATGAGCGAGGGGAACAGTGAAGAAGGAAGTGATGCGCTGAAGACAGAACGGCTGTGTACGCGAGGAGATGCGGAGATGCGAGAATGCGCGGAGATGCGAGAATGCGCGGAGATGCAAGGTATGTGGAGATGCGAGGTATGCAGATGCAGAGATGCGAGGTATGCGGATGCGGAGAAACGAGTGAATATCTAGAGGGTACCAGGTATGCGAACGGGTAGGGTAACAGGTGTCGGAACAGGTAATCGGGTAGAGCGAACTAGGTACCAGGTATATGCAAAGACGTGCAGAAACCGCCTTGCAAAGGAACTCAACTAGGACTAGCAATAGTCAACTGTCAATGGCAATGCGAGCGTTCGCGCGGGATGAGAAGGCAAACAGATGATTGCTCAAGCAAGGAATGACAAGGTAAGACTAAGCTAGTGACTCCGCAACACACAACCAGAGAGGGAATGTAGGAAAGTACTGGATACGAGTCCGCAACGTAGTATATATCATAGTCCGTAAGAAACCGGAACTGTATAAGCGAGCGCATATGTACGCGAAGTCGGAGGGGATAATATGTAAGTAGCGCTATGCGACCTCATGCATGGGAACGGTATGCGCATAGTTCTGCGAATGATCAGGATCCAGTAATAAGAGATAAGAACGCACCAGTGGGAACTGACAGATACGGACAGGATATGGACGGACAGTACGTTGCGATGCGATGTGATGCGTGCGTGGATTCCGCAACCTCGTGTGATGGTCCGCAACGGCCTGTGGAAGGTAGGCATGACTTCGTCCAGTAAGGGGAATTGGTGCCGTACGGGGCTGCAGCCTGGGCGTCTCCTACAACGGTTGGGGAGTCGGATGTCGATGATGATCCCAAGTAGAAAACAGCATATCTGACTATGCTCTGTACCACTGATTTGTGAGAGGCTAGTGATACCTTTCATAAATAGACGGATATGGTGATTTGGGGGGAGCCTTCGACATCTTCCATCAATCTCAGCTGCTCCGAATGCCTCGGCCAGCCAACCAAGGAGATGCTTGATAAGACCCTGGTATAATTGGTGAAGCACATCTGGTGTAACGGCTTGGAAGATGTTGGTATAGGGTAGGGGCTCCCAGAACGGATGTATAATGGGCTTGATTCCGGCTTCGCGGCATGCATGTACAAATGCAAGATCTCTGTTATCAATCGCAGCCAATGCATTGAGGACAGCATCGAGGTTGCGCATCTCGAAAGGTGCGGCATTGCTTCCGAGTTCGGCTGGTGGTATGTCACATTTGGGACATTCCGTGGTTTTGACTCCTGTAACCAAGACTTGCTCAGGATAGTCACCAACGAAGCAAGCAAATAAGGGATGACTGCGACACAGGATACCATTGCCACTCTTCATGACAATACCATCTAAGCCAGCTTCCTCCAGTGGTGCTAAGACACGGCCCATGCAGGCATGATACAGATTTGCAATGGTTCGGCGTCGTGAAGCCTGGTTGGTGATGTGCTCGAGACGGGTAGTAGGAAGATAAGCGAGAAGAATATGGGCACGGCGAGATGGCTTTCGGCGGATTTCCTTTGGAATGTTGCCAATAGTAAGGTAGACTGGGTAAGCCATTTTATTTCGGAACATTGTTACTTGAGTCTTGTCACTCGAAATAATAATTGGAATGATGGTAGCACCCGGTTTGCGCTGATCAAGCTTTTTCTATTTAATGTCAGTTATTTTCGATGAGCAGAAGTCCCCAAAATGCGAACTTACCTGAGTATCCCACCACCATTTACCAGTATGCATATCATGGAATAATCGGACAGTTTGTTCCTCATCTGCATAGTGGCGTTCCGGTGCAAAGATTAGAAGATCGGCAAAATCTGGGTCACCATACAGAGCCTTAACACATTCGATAACGTCCCTATAAAAACGTCGAAAGCCTCGCCTGCGACGACAATTTGTTCACGCCTGAACTGTGGGCGACCAGGAAGCTGCTTGTCGATGATCTTATTTAATTCCCTTGAGTTCTTGTAAGAAAGACCAAGCTTTTCATGGAACCCTGTCAACAAAGATAGACACATTACCCACAGCTCAAAGGTGATATTAATACCATTCACTGACTTCACTGATATCCAAGCAAGTCCGGAAAATGCGGTTGAAGTTGGGCCACGTAATTTAGCCCATCGTGCAATTTCCCAATCCACTCGAGAGGCGAAGGGGGCATATGGATTT
>NW_024539452.1:0-19702 GCF_016758775.1 Suillus clintonianus | reverse complement strand
CGGATATAAGAATCAGGGCCTCCTCCAATATCTCCTGGATAGCTAGGGACTTTATATAGCTGTAGGTACGCAGAGGGTTGTCATATTACCGTACTATAGAGAATCATGTGATCCGGTTACCGTGCCCAACGTCGCATAGTGATGGAAACGTTCGAGCTCGTCGTGTCACACGACGAGCTCGAGTATCTCACTTCAAGGTGGTCGGATTAAGAGCGCGTTTTGACAATAGTGCACCAGTAATGATTGCGAAACGTAGGGAATACATGCAAGTCCATAGGATGTGTATATATAACTAGTAATACTACTCCTCAGCATCACCATGAATTCCAAGGCGTGAAAAGTCATCCGCAACAAGGAGGACGTCCTGTAAACTCCTAGATACTTGCTCCACTACCTCGTCCTCTTCCTCCTCGCATCCAGGTCATCCTGGGTGTCTACGGCTAAGGACGATGCGGTGTGATGAACAGGCGGGGGTTGAACAATCATGCGGGTGGGGATCTGTGCATTAGCTATACTCGCGCTCTCGCCGGGACTTGTGTTCGCACTGACACCAGGGGTTAGCGTCCCTCTGAAACCTGGAAGCTTCGAAATGTCGTAGAGTCGTTTGAGATGTCGTGAGTTGAAGCGACCTCGAGTGTTTCGGTGGATGGCGATTTGATGTGCAAGGGCTGGGCTGGTGGCTTGTAACTGATTCTCGCATTCCCGTAGATACCTCTCTTCATCGCGTATATAGGTAATGAGGCGTCGTACCTCAATATCGAGACGCTCGATCTCTTCACAGCACGACACGTTTTGAAGTAGAGGTCCATCGCGCTACAGAGCAGCGGTCGATGACCACGGGT
Source organism: Suillus clintonianus (assembly GCF_016758775.1). Classification (NCBI taxonomy): domain Eukaryota; kingdom Fungi; phylum Basidiomycota; class Agaricomycetes; order Boletales; family Suillaceae; genus Suillus; species Suillus clintonianus. Next base: position 18,860 of record NW_024539452.1, on the reverse strand, counting down.
GTCGAGATATGTCCACGCACGTATCACGTAGTAAGTCGAAGTCTGCGAGGAACGCATACTCTACGACCTCATCCCACTTAAGCGTCCGGCGGGGAGGGTGCATTGACCCAGCAATAGTGTTGTATGTGGTGAGGGCAGTTCTGATGGCGACGGAACACATTGTAACGCCTTAGCGATATGCTTTCGCAGTTTGTAGCCTTGTTCAATGTTAGAATCAGCAAGCAATATACTACCTTTTACTCACCTGTGCCCGCACGGTTCATCCTCGTTAGCTCAAATATGCGTGCCACAATTAATCCTTCGAGACGGTCCAGGGCACGCTGGTATTTCCGATTGGCCACGAGCCTCCCAACCCTCTGCCACTCTCCATCGTGCGGAGTCCAGCGTTCTCGACCTCGAGCTTGCACTCCAGTGCCTGGACGAGCTTCAAATATCTCTCATGGTCCTCCAAAGCATGCCGTTCGGGCAGTCTCAGCGTTGCGAGTATTCTTGACGTGCGCATCGTATGGCACAGCCTCGAGGTGCGATGAGCCCTGGAATGATGTCATTGAAGCGCGTAGAATTTCCCTATGTAAATTGTGTCAGCGGGTACAAGGGCCATAGCTTGACATCGAAACTCACTCGCTCGCAGTAAGATTAACTAACTTCTGCCAATATTCCATCTGCAGAGTTTCGACCTCGGGTTTCTCGCAGTCCAGACTTTGAAGATATACCTTTTCTTCCGCCAGCCAGCCCTCGAAAACTGCTACGTCCGTAACTTTGAGATCTCGCATAGGTTTGGTAGGGTCGCGTCTCCGTCGCTCAAGATATCAAGCGCCTGCTTGTAATTGTTTGTATAAAAAGTCGGCTAGCAAACACAAATATTACGTCAGCACACAGTCAAGTTTGACGACACGACGGAGAGGCTTACAAAGATTAGCGTAGACTTCAAAATCATCATTGTGCTCGAGTAGGTGTCGATGGCCCTGTTGTCTATGGAAGACGCTTGCGTACCGTAGTGCCGACGCTAAGGAATTGGATTTTGAAAACGTCCTGTTAGCAAGTCTCGAGATCTTCGAGTCCTAAACCTTGATGTAAGTGGTAAGCGAGTACAGTTGGCACAATCGCCGGTGCGCATGTCCGTGGAAGGCGCCGACAAGACAAGTGTTGATGCATAGACCGTGCGAGGGGTCCGAGGGAACTGTTGTCCAAGCGTGGTCTTGAATTGACATCCAATGTCATATCCACCGCCCAGATTGCTTCCAAATACGTCCAGCAACTTTGAGACAATGGCTAGAGGATACTTTGCGCTGATAGATAATCATTAGCTCGTGAACAACGCATTAAAAAAAATGTAACGTACAGCTCCCCGCTCTGTACCATATCTGCAACAAGGAGAGAGAATCCGTGGCGGCACACGGCCACAAAAATGCCCGTTTCATCGTAAATGCCCCATGCTTTCTTGGTCTTCGTATCGTCCATGTTCTTCCAGCGTGCTTCGCACAAGTTCTCGAGATGTGCGTCCTATAGGTTAGGGTATTAGCCATCACCAACCCGGATGGAAAGCACTCACCTCATCACCTGCAGTAGTGGAGTCCCTGCGCGAACTGATCTACAAAAGTGCGGGATAGGTAGCGGGTCACTTGCCAGTTGCTGCCCTGTTGGAAGTTCTGAAGATGTACCGAGGGACTCGTCAGTATCCAAGGATCTTCGAAGGACTCTTTTTAAAGAGTCGTTACCGTCCATAGCGTAGAGTAAGCTAAATGTCAACTCGGGTTCATCCGTCAGTTTATATGTACATGCGGGACAGGCGTGTTTCACGTGCCAATCAGGCGTGTTGTGTCGTAACGATTCGGCTACCATGGCTGCCCGGAGCGTCGAACTTGAAGATATAAATCGAACGCATCGAGAATTGTCGAGATAGATGTCTGTGGAAACTAACCTGCGCGTGAATCAGCACGATAAGAACCAAAGAAATCAGAAGACATACACCATGTAAGTCGCACATAGTCTTGACGAAAGCTGGATAGACAATTGAGGGCTCCTAAGATGTGCTACACGGTATAAGTCCAGAGCTTCGGTGGGTGATCCCCGACAGTCGGTGATATTGGTGAACAAGGCATCACGCCTTGACGAACGAGCGCACTGCTGATAGTGGCGTCTGCTGGCAAGATTCGAAGAATGACTTTCTCAGTGTCTAAACAATATGCCGTCATCAAATCGTAAGCAAACGACAACAGACCGACTTACTCACAGAACACGTCTATCACGCTCATCGGCCACTGACCATAGTCAAAGCCATCCAGCCCTAGGTTCTCCCTCTCCAAAACCCTTCCTTACATTTTGCCAGGCTCCACGCAAGGTACGCGTCCGTTATCACTGGCAGCTGCTCAGCAAACGCCTTGTTCCTACGGAGGACACGATCACGACGGGTGCGGTTATCCACCCATCAAACACGATTGTTGCTGCTCGCAAAGGTAAGTCAAATGTGAAGGTCATGACAAATTCACTCACGTTTTCCAAAAGTCTCCTAGAACCTCTCTTGCAAGGTCAGTGAACTCGCCACCAGCATGGCTGATGGCGAGCGGCTCTGTTCCATCGCAGATGTTACCAAAGCTGAAGTCATCGTAGTCATCCTGCCAGCCATCGATGGTGCTATTATTGTCCTCTTTCAGCGCTTCGAGTGCCCGACGCTCATCCAAACTCATAGCTATACAAAAGGTTTTTTTTTCCCCTTCCAAGTATTGAATTAACATAGCATACCTTGTAGACGTGCTTGCCGCCGCTCATTGGAACTTGCTGCTTGCTGGACCAACTGCCTGTGCTTGAGTACTTTGGAAATGGAGTTGGCTGGCAATCTGTTGTTGTCCCTCGGTGCCCTGATGTGCCGAACCGATCGCAGAGAGATATTTGTGCGGACTCGCTGACGTGCTGCATTTTTTCGCGCCATTCAGACCTATCTAAAGTTTGTACTACTGTCACAGTCCGATCTATTTCTCACGTGACTGATTATAGACTGTCTAGCACTCTGACCAAGCCGTTCGTGAGATCGCTCCTATGTCAACACCATCCAGTGGCCGCCCTACCCAGGGTGGCCATATTCAAGACCTGCACAATTTGCTGCAAGGTATGACACTGTCAGGTGCGTCTTTCAACAATCCAGAAATTAATACACTGACACTCGATATAGATTCATCATTCGATACCGTGACTTGGAGCCGCAAGACCACGGAAGAGTCCATCAGCCTGTCGAGATCATCGTTCACGCCGTCCACGTCCACCAGCACTCGTTCCGTTCCGAAGAACAAAGCACCCATTCCCCCTTCCACTTCAGCTCGCTCTACTGCTACACCATCCCACCCTCATCCTCAAGCTTCATCGATGGTTGTGCAGACACCCCGCCAAGTCACGGCCTCCATTCCGATTCCTAGTGCCATCCGTCCTCCACGAGCCGATCAGACACCCGAAGGATTCTGGGTGATAACGGTTGGGCAGGAAGTTGGTGTGTTTTACCGCTGGTAAGTGTGACGTGTACTATGGGTACCTGTTGGCTTGTGTTGGCTAATTCTTGACAATGTTGTTAGGGCTGATGTTGCCGAACGAACAAATTTTATCAGCGGTAATATTCAAAAACGATACACATCGTTTCAGCGGGCATTAGCAGCATATACAGCCAGCTATGATGAAGGCAGGGTCCGGGCGGTTCCACTGGCAGGTGGCCCTTTCTGGCCATCCCCTCCAGAGTCCTCGCCCAACCCTCCTTCACCTACATTGTCTATGGGCTCATCTGCGAGTGAAGACTCACTATGGTTGCAGGTCGAAGACTTGACGGAGACAATGAGCCAGCTTTAATACTATATCGTTTACGTTGTGCGCTGTGATGTGCGCTGTATATGTATTAGAATGACAAAATGAACACGCGAAACGCGCCTTACTCGTTATACCAGAGCCATACATTTGTTGGAATATTCATTGATAGTGTAGAAATCCAGCGTGCACAGAAAATCATCATATGTTGGTCAGTGTGTCACTAGCACAATTGCATCATGCATCAACCGCTACATACAACCCTGTCATATTCATAACATTCTGCATGGAATCACCACAACATTTTACAGCTTCGGCTCAAGTATGCATGTCTACCTATTCCTAATAAACACCTCACCATGTTCAATATTTTTCAACAGTGTTGCATTCGCGAGCCCGAGCATCCGTACACTCATGTTCGCTATCTGTTCGCTATCTGTTCGCTATTGTTCGCTATCCGTTCGCTATCCGTTCGCTATCGTTCGCTATGTTCACTGCTGGATCATCTCAGAAAGCTCTTTGCAAAGACGGATTCCCTCTTGATTGACTACGATAATCTACTATTTATAATGTTCATTATCTAGTTTCACCTCCATGAACTTTACCTCTGAAATCACGGAAACCAGTAAGTCGTATAGTAGAATGCTGTCATACTTAAGACGCTCCCTGCAATAAGGGCAACTGGTGTGTACAATCTCCCTTATGGCTTCCAGGATCTTCCTCCCCTCCAAAACATGCAGCGCACATTGGTCCAAGAAAATGTCAGTCTCACTTTCCCCCTCCACCCGAGCGTGTGCGAGTGCTTCCTCGTATACTTCTCTCCATGTATCTTCTGCTACCAACCATACCAACCACTCCTTTCGCCACCTCTGGACGATTCTCTCTGTCGAATTTAGCGTTTGAGAGTCGCAGGGGCAAGGTAAGTCGTTATCCATCGTGAGCACTGAATCGTCGTTGGTGTCCCAGGACAGGTCTTCGCAGTTGTCGACTGATGATGTGATGGTGGAATCGTCGTTGGCGTCCCAGGATAGGTCTTCGTAGTTGTCGACTGATGATGTGATGGGTGCCACTGTTTGATCTTCGATCATTTTTTTTTTCTTCCTGTAGAGTAATTAAGTAAATGACGCCCATGGCAATATACGAGACCTTACCTTGCCCTATTGCTAAAAGAAATCATGTGAGCACGAACAGGTAGAGTTGTGTGGGGGATGGACTCACAACGCTACTCGAGCACGAGCCTTGGCGTTTTGAGCTTCTCGAACTCTGTGCAGGGGTGGTAAGCAAAATTTCAGTGACTCAAAAAATCGACCTACCCTGGCTTCGAGAGCCAACGTTGCGTAGCTGTGCGCTGCCTGGATGATAGGCCGCGTGATGGCCCCTGAGTCGAACGTCTCTGTGAATGCACAAGTTAGACGTGCAGATTGAAATGTGAAGAATTGTGCTTACCATGATTTGGGGGGAAAGGAACGAGGGGCACGGTGCCATAAGACATCGACAACTACTACTAAGAGTAATCCACATAATATTTTTTGACATCGACAGCTGGCAATGATCGAGATGATCGATGATATATGCACGGTAAATTGTTAAGCGCTTGTCAGCGGAAGCAATATGTGCTTACTAATGAGTTGTTGGTCCAAGTTTAGGCATTGCAGCCTTAACACTGATGCGTGGTCTGAGTCTGTTTCATTGTCTTCCTTTGGCACGCTAGACATGCAACCACAGCCAATAGAATACTGGAATTCCGGCTTTGCAGCCAAAATCAAGCTCCAGACCTATGGTTGGAATTTGGACTCTGCTGGAATGGACACCCAGTATGTCAAAAGGTATGTAGCGGGTTTGTACCTCCTGAGCCACATTGACCTGGCTGATGGTTTTTATACAGATGCAAGTCCAAGGCATTCTATTGTCTCGAAGGCCCGCGCATCGTGACGAATTGCCGTTGCACTCTTGAAGGCCTGCGCATTGTGATGAATTGCCGTCACACTCTTGTTCCTGGTTGGCTGCTAACCCCGCTCCTCCTCACTCATCAAAATAATATTAACCTCACTCATCACGCCGGCATTTACCTTGACGAATATATCACCTCCCTCACTCGTCATACTGGCATTCCCCCCCTCACTCGTCAAAGTGGCATTTACCTGGATGAATACATTTCCTGGACGGACGCATTCCAGCCGAGCTATGCCATATCATGGAGACCCGAGTTGCGCAATATTGAAGGTATGCACTGATCAGCACTGCATTGCACTGCCTCTACTAATATGTGCCTAAGCGGTTTCATGTCAACCTCAAGATCTTACACCGATTTATGCATATTTTTTTTTCAAACAAATGGCGTTGAATGATAGGACGTGCGCAACGCGTTGCGTGTCGTGTTTTTGCGTGATCTAACTGATCCATCGCATGCCAAACTTTGATGCCGTGTCCCCGTCTACATCGTTCGTTTGTGTGATCTATACGATCCATCAGATGCCAAAGTTTGAAGATACGTCCCCGTCTACACATTTTTCACTCACAGCTCTAAGTATGAGCTACCTCTACACATCCGATGATTTTAACGCCAACGGCGATTTTATCTCAGCCGGAGGTTTTCTGGATTTGCTTCCTGGGGGGGGAGGTATACTTCCCAGCTACCCATACCCAACAGGCGACGATTCCGATCCGATCAGCAGCACTGGCAGTGAATGGGTTCCCGGGATCAGTCAGATGAACTGGGATGACCCGTCCCTGTACACAATGCCACTTACCAATGACGAAATCGCGGCTCTAACTAATGACATAGCAGCCACAAATATCCCAACCGTGCCAGAGCTCCCCGCCCCCCCACCAGTTGCCTTCGCAAATACCCTCCCTGCTCGCACACCGTCACCTCAGCCTACCTCAACGCATGACCCAGACTCACCGAGTCCTGCCGAAGCAGAGGCGCCAGACACCAGTGGAGAGATGCCAGAGTCACTCCGTGAGGCAAACATGTCCTCCTGGGCAGCACGGAACCCAACACGAGCGATTATCCGCCCTCGGACACCACCACCTCGACTAACAGATGCCCAGAAGGCGTCTTGAAAGATCAAGCGGGACCAGAGGCTAGAGAGAACGAAGCACTTACACGACGCAGTTGCTGAATACTTAGATGCACAGAAAACGAAGATCGAAGCGCTCTCGCGGGCTCATCATGTTACTCCCAAGCACATCAACGATATCATCGGCAGTCAGACTCATTATCGAACCTCGCGCAAGAGTCAATTAATCAATGCACTTGTTCACGTCAAGGCGAAAGAGATGAACGCAGGTGAGTCAAATGAATTTCAACTCAATTGTATCACGAAGCTTATCCTGCATCAACTAGACCGACCCGCAGGCGCTCGGTACTCGTTGGCGGAACTCCGCCAGATGGTTGCGTCCGACCCTGAAACAAAAGCCCTTACCAGGGAAGAAAAGGAACGCTACATCGCAGCTCTCGAGGAGCATCGTGAAAAAAAGGTCATTAGTGTTCGGGCGAACAATCTGGCGGCTGCACGAGATGTTGTAGCCACAACGGATAGGATCGTCAAAGAGGTACGTCTGAATCTTCAATCTTCACAGCAATCAACTGAATTCATTTTTTTCTTTGAAGCTGGATGATCTGCGAGTTCGGACTGGTGTCTATGGCACACTATTTGTTGTCCGCAGTCACATTAACGATAGCATTCAAAGCGCTATGCACGGCACGGATAACTCTGAAGACTTTTGGGAGGATGTGTACGAGCATCCTATGGCTGACTTTCTTAGGCAATACGAACAATGGGCATGCACCCAGAATCAAAGTAAGTCCTTCGTCTCTTCACATAGTTTGTGTACTTATGCATCGTCCGGTAGATCTCAATGAACGCAACTCTTTGGAAGCTGTAAGAAAGCAAGTACGCAAGATGATCCTCCGGGGCCTAGGTGAGTATCGACGTTCTACAAATTCTGCCCCGTCTAACATTATGCACAGTTGCTGTGACCGGCAAAAAAGATATTGTGATGAACTACCACAACTATGAAACATCCGTCATCGAAACGTATGGGGTGCGCCTTGTGGGCTGGCCCAATGGTGTCAAGTTCACTAGCCCTTCGAACATCGGGACCGTCGGCGACATTCGCAAGCTCCGGGATGCCCTCAAGGCACGTACGTGCTACTGGACAGTTCTATCACCGGCAGAGCTCAAAGCTCACGCGTCTGAACTCGACACGCAACGTTCAGCCGGGGAAGTCGTTCGGAAGCCACGAAAAAAGTGTTCGGATGCTGGCGTACCTCGCAAGCGTAAAGACGGGTCCAGCGCAGGACGGGTAAACAAGGAGAATATCAGGCCTTCGAAGAGAGCAAAGAAGAACTCTACCCAGCTGCAGGAAGGTCCCAAAAGCGCTGAGTTTGTAGAGTCTTCTGACGAAGAGGAGGAGGGGCATGAGTAGTAGTATTGCATTGCCTTAGTCTACATTGTATGACTCATATACGTATCCCAATCATTACTAGTGAATTGTTTGTCAAAACGCGCTCTTAATCCGACCACCTTGAAGTGAGATACTCGAGCTCGTCGTGTGACACGACGAGCTCGAACGTTCCCATCACTATGCGACGTTGGGCACGGTAACCGGATCACATGATTCTATTAATAGTACGGTAATACTGACAACCCTCTGCGTACCTACAGCTATATAAAGTCCCTAGCTATCCAGGAGATATTGGAGGAGGCCCTGATTCATTATATCCGCCTGATCTTACAGGTGCGACACACGTGCATTATCACCTATAACTACAGTGCTTACGTGGGAGTCACAGGTGCGGGTATCAGGATGAGGGTTGGGGTATGGATGCATCCTCCTAGTTGGCGTGTGGAAAATCAGCTAAAGGCTGGCTAAACGAACCAAAACTAGACTCACACCTGGCAGTGCATACCACGCACACCTGTGACTCCCACGTAAGCACTGTAGTTATAGGTGATAATGCACGTGTGTCGCACCTGTAAGATCAGGCGGATATAATGAATCAGGGCCTCCTCCAATATCTCCTGGATAGCTAGGGACTTTATATAGCTGTAGGTACGCAGAGGGTTGTCAGTATTACCGTACTATTAATAGAATCATGTGATCCGGTTACCGTGCCCAACGTCGCATAGTGATGGGAACGTTCGAGCTCGTCGTGTCACACGACGAGCTCGAGTATCTCACTTCAAGGTGGTCGGATTAAGAGCGCGTTTTGACAAACAATTCACTAGTAATGATTGGGATACGTATATGAGTCATACAATGTAGACTAAGGCAATGCAATACTACTACTCATGCCCCTCCTCCTCTTCGTCAGAAGACTCTACAAACTCAGCGCTTTTGGGACCTTCCTGCAGCTGGGTAGAGTTCTTCTTTGCTCTCTTCGAAGGCCTGATATTCTCCTTGTTTACCCGTCCTGCGCTGGACCCGTCTTTACGCTTGCGAGGTACGCCAGCATCCGAACACTTTTTTCGTGGCTTCCGAACGACTTCCCCGGCTGAACGTTGCGTGTCGAGTTCAGACGCGTGAGCTTTGAGCTCTGCCGGTGATAGAACTGTCCAGTAGCACGTACGTGCCTTGAGGGCATCCCGGAGCTTGCGAATGTCGCCGACGGTCCCGATGTTCGAAGGGCTAGTGAACTTGACACCATTGGGCCAGCCCACAAGGCGCACCCCATACGTTTCGATGACGGATGTTTCATAGTTGTGGTAGTTCATCACAATATCTTTTTTGCCGGTCACAGCAACTGTGCATAATGTTAGACGGGGCAGAATTTGTAGAACGTCGATACTCACCTAGGCCCCGGAGGATCATCTTGCGTACTTGCTTTCTTACAGCTTCCAAAGAGTTGCGTTCATTGAGATCTACCGGACGATGCATAAGTACACAAACTATGTGAAGAGACGAAGGACTTACTTTGATTCTGGGTGCATGCCCATTGTTCGTATTGCCTAAGAAAGTCAGCCATAGGATGCTCGTACACATCCTCCCAAAAGTCTTCAGAGTTATCCGTGCCGTGCATAGCGCTTTGAATGCTATCGTTAATGTGACTGCGGACAACAAATAGTGTGCCATAGACACCAGTCCGAACTCGCAGATCATCCAGCTTCAAAGAAAAAAATGAATTCAGTTGATTGCTGTGAAGATTGAAGATTCAGACGTACCTCTTTGACGATCCTATCCGTTGTGGCTACAACATCTCGTGCAGCCGCCAGATTGTTCGCCCGAACACTAATGACCTTTTTTTCACGATGCTCCTCGAGAGCTGCGATGTAGCGTTCCTTTTCTTCCCTGGTAAGGGCTTTTGTTTCAGGGTCGGACGCAACCATCTGGCGGAGTTCCGCCAACGAGTACCGAGCGCCTGCGGGTCGGTCTAGTTGATGCAGGATAAGCTTCGTGATACAATTGAGTTGAAATTCATTTGACTCACCTGCGTTCATCTCTTTCGCCTTGACGTGAACAAGTGCATTGATTAATTGACTCTTGCGCGAGGTTCGATAATGAGTCTGACTGCCGATGATATCGTTGATGTGCTTGGGAGTAACATGATGAGCCCGCGAGAGCGCTTCGATCTTCGTTTTCTGTGCATCTAAGTATTCAGCAACTGCGTCGTGTAAGTGCTTCGTTCTCTCTAGCCTCTGGTCCCGCTTGATCTTTCAAGACGCCTTCTGGGCATCTGTTAGTCGAGGTGGTGGTGTCCGAGGGCGGATAATCGCTCGTGTTGGGTTCCGTGCTGCCCAGGAGGACATGTTTGCCTCACGGAGTGACTCTGGCATCTCTCCACTGGTGTCTGGCGCCTCTGCTTCGGCAGGACTCGGTGAGTCTGGGTCATGCGTTGAGGTAGGCTGAGGTGACGGTGTGCGAGCAGGGAGGGTATTTGCGAAGGCAACTGGTGGGGGGGGCGGGGAGCTCTGGCACGGTTGGGATATTTGTGGCTGCTATGTCATTAGTTAGAGCCGCGATTTCGTCATTGGTAAGTGGCATTGTGTACAGGGACGGGTCATCCCAGTTCATCTGACTGATCCCGGGAACCCATTCACTGCCAGTGCTGCTGATCGGATCGGAATCGTCGCCTGTTGGGTATGGGTAGCTGGGAAGTATACCTCCCCCCCCAGGAAGCAAATCCAGAAAACCTCCGGCTGAGATAAAATCGCCGTTGGCGTTAAAATCATCGGATGTGTAGAGGTAGCTCATACTTAGAGCTGTGAGTGAAAAATGTGTAGACGGGGACGTATCTTCAAACTTTGGCATCTGATGGATCGTATAGATCACACAAACGAACGATGTAGACGGGGACACGGCTTCAAAGTTTGGCATGCGATGGATCAGTTAGATCACGCAAAAACACGACACGCAACGCGTTGCGCACGTCCTATCATTCAACGCCATTTGTTTGAAAAAAAAATATGCATAAATCGGTGTAAGATCTTGAGGTTGACATGAAACCGCTTAGGCACATATTAGTAGAGGCAGTGCAATGCAGTGCTGATCCCCAGTGAAAACCCAACATGACGAGGTCGGGTGCCACCGGACGACATATGATTTGTTTTTCCGTACTAGGAAATTTTCCAAGCTGATCAGACTTCACTCGAGCGAGTCGCATATGTTACATGATGGGGCAGGGTTTCCCATGTGCATATCGTATTTTTATTGTAGTTTGCGTATTTCATCTGATTCGAGCAGATTTGCCAATAGAAATCCAAATACAATGAATTGCGACGACATCGGACAGGACAGGACGACATGGGATGTAACAGTAGACAGCAATTACAGTAAATAGCAGGCTGCGGGGCGGGGCAAAACAATATGAAAGCCGGGGGAGAAAACAGAACAGCAGACAAGGAGAAAAGCAAAGCAAAGTAGCAGAAAACATACTAGTATAGCGCACCTTCGCAGACGACACGATCAGAAGCTTTGGTCCACGTCCCTGCGCTCTGCAACCGCTCGACGTCAGCCTTATATTCGTCCTGTTGCGCGGGTGTGAGGGCAGCCCAATACATGCAGAATTCGTCTGTCGTGCCGCTCGTTTTCACTTGCTTCAACCAGCGCAATGCACATAAGTTTCTGCAAAGATAATTAGCATGAAACACTAAAAAATTGTTGAAACTTACCGTGCATTCTTTGCTACACCTGGGCGCATCTTCTTCTTCGAGGCCTTGTTGTCTGATGGTACTTTTAATGCGGCTGGTCCGTCATCTGTTTTCTTGATTGGGCTATGTGCAGGGGCAGGGATCGTCTTGGCGATTCCACGAGGCCCGAAAATATTGGCGCTTCGAGAGTAGTGGAGTTAGTAAGGACGAGAGTAGAGTTACAATAGTGTCCTACAGTGGGTTTTGTAATACAAACTCGTTCTCCTTGTTGGCACCTTGCGCACTGTGAGACATTGATGTGTGACGAGTTGGTGAAAATTCAGTCTCGCGTGCAGGAGATCTGGGCGGAGGCGAATCTTGCCGAGATGGCTGTGGCAAGTACACTCCGAACGGCGGGACGGATGCATCGCGTGGACGGGGTAGTTTGTTGAGAATATGATCTTCAAGGGGGAGAGAATCGTTTATGGGTGAAGAGGAATGGCCGTTGGCGCTGCGAGGCTCAGAATCTTGATCCAGTAGGAGACTCGGGCTCGGAAGTGCATCTCGTAGCTCTGATGTTAGTATATGAGAAAAAAGAAAGAATGACGCATACCTTTTATAACCGTCAACTGCAGTGGAGATGCTGCTATATCAACATTAGAATGAGAATTAGGAAAATGCTGACGCATACATTTGAAGTTTTTCCGGCCGTCTTGATGGGCCAGGCTTTCGCTATCATCCGACAGCTGCCGCTTGCCGTTTTTGTTGCGAACAGTACATTTTGATTCCGATGTGACAAGGTCCGAGTCATCTTCTACAAGCTCTTCCTTGGCCAAAAGTTTTCCTGGTGCGTCCTTCCAGTTCCCGTCAGTCCCAAGATTGTTTTTTCGCCAGGATGAGTAATCGTTAATGCAGAGTAGCTCGAGCTTCCAGCAGTCGTTGTCCAACTGGAACAATGGAAACTGTTTCACCACGATGTCGAATACAAGCTTCTTGCCGGTAGCGCAAATCCTCGACCAGGTAGGAGGGGCCATCTTCTGAATAACTAATTCAGCCCATGCCGCGCGAACGGCCTTACGAATGGCCCTAAGTTGTTCGACAGGTACAGGCCCCCCGTCTTCCAACTCAAGCCAAGGGGCTTTACCCCGAGTTCCAGAACCAGACTCTGCATTCTCGATATACTTGTCGTAATCAGTTCGAGTCCAGAAACGAATTTTCGGGTGAGATTCTCTCGACGGACGAAGGACCTTGTTGTGTCCTGTCAAAGCGCTGCTTGTCAGGCTGAAATTGAGTGGGTCGGTGCTCTCAGGGAGTCGCAGAACAGCAATTAGCTCCCCGAAAGATGCCCTATAAATGAACGAGACACGGTTTTAATTTAAATACCAGGGTAAACGAAACTTACTTGATAGTATCACGTTCTGTCGTTGTCTTACATAGCTCGAGTTGGGTTTCACTCAGTTTGGCTTGGTATAGAGATAGCTGTTCCTGTAAGACATGAATCTGCTGGAAATTTGGGGCGACTGAGTGCATATATGCACCCTAGACTCAAATGTGGGAGCTGAAGATATCAGAAACTTAAAAGACTCACACGAGAGAAACTGCTGGCAGAAGGAGTCGCTGCGAAAGAGTGCGTGTCGTTGAATAAGTCCGGCAAAGCTTGAGGAATCATTGGAGACAGGGGAGTGCGAGTTTTTGACATAGAACTTTGGGCTGTTTCTGGTGCATGCAACGATGAAGTCAAAAAATCATGCGAGAATCTAGTGGATCCATAAGAGAAATCTGTGTTAGACATTGTGATGGTAGCAGAACGAAAGTGTTGGTGGGGTTGTGCTCGGGTTGAACAAGTTGTAAGAAGCTACGTCATCAAAAAATTACAAACATATCTAGACTTTGCGGATTACGCATCTTTCTGAACAATTATCATGAGCTTACCTTTGCTACGCTTTCTGCAAATACCTTTTGATGACATCGATTTCGACAATGTTGTCCTCAGCGATCCAAGCTTAACAGAGAGCAGCAACAGTCCCCGATTGACAGCTTCTGACGAAATGGTTCTCAATCCTGCATACTGGTTTAGCCACCCTCCTCGATACCGCTATCTTATGCAACGAATTTCTACTCTACTGCCTACTCTACAGGCATCTGCCTCAAGCACAGAGGACCAGAGTTGGGTTGCAGCACTGTCGGTTTTCATCTATTTCTCTCGATGAAATTTTAACACCATCTAATCTAACTTAAAAGTTTTGCCAAGGACGTGCCAGCTGCTATGACACCAAAGATCCTGACCACAGATGGTGCTGACTCCATTACCGATCCTGAATCTGAAGATATCACCGTGACCCCATCTATTTCCACTCCCACCACTGTCGCAACCACAACAACAATCCCACCTGCAGACGATGACTCCACTACTGAGCCTGATTCTGACGCAGAAATCGTGACCCCTGGCATTTCTACTCTGACGGCTGTGATCGAAGTCAATTCAGGGCCATGCATGGACCCAGGCTCAACAACTGAATCCGAATCCGATGAAAATGTCCCGTTGGCTGCACCAGTTGTACCACCACATCTTGATCGTCTTGATTCACGCTCCTTCTTCGCTACACCAAGTCCTCCTCCCCCGGATTCAATCTACTGGAAGTACATCACACGTGAAGAAGACTCGAAGTGGTATGACCGTGCAGGTACTGATAGTAGCTTTTCAGCTGTGCGTCACAGGAAACAGGAATTGCAGGCATTGATGGACAAATGAGGCGTTGTTAGATAATGATGAATAACAAGCTTTTTATCACTGCAGCACCGAGGGACGTGAATATCGCAAACACGATTGGTATGTTCTCGTTTCTTACTGTTTTGTCTCTCTGCTTTGGACTTCGTGCCTTCGCAAACTCGGACTGTCAGAGTTGCAGCAGAATTACTAACCGTTTGCGTTAAACTCTTCACCACCATAATCTACTTGCACAATTGTTTCTTTGCCTTCCGCATCTGTGCTACAACTTGCAAGGAAAGCGCCGGGTGATGAACTAGTATACCTTCTTCTCGCCTCGTAACTAACTAAAGAGCCTCCCCGCTAACCTCCAGTACAACAAACCCTGCCTCATCTGCTCCAAACTCGACCTAAAACTCGAGGACCACACTAAGCACCTCCATTATCCTCGCCAGCCTCTGCTTCTTGTTCGTCCAGCTGATCGTGTTGAGCTGCGGGTCCTTCGTACGGGACACCAAACGTCGCAATATCAAGGCCGGGCTTTTCCACCATGAAATAACGATCCTCGGTAACACCAGACGGAAGAGTTGGTTTATGGGGGACCATACCAACCACACCAACAATAGACTTGATATCAATGACACGAACATCATCGTCTTCAAGTCGACACGAGCTGACGGTATGGCAGGATAATTTGAGGAGGTCGTTGTCTGGGAGTGAGAACATCGAGATGATGGCGACGTCCTTCCAGACCCAAATTTGGTTGTCGTCGTCGTCAATACCAGCTTCAACAGGTAATCGCGTGAAGTATAGGACTTCAGCGACTCGGGTTTCGCCTTCGATAACGATCTTCAAGGATATTGGTGAGTTATGGACAACAATGGTATGGATACTAACTACCTTGACGTGTCGTGCAGGACGCACTTTTTCAGGTGGGCGTTCGGCTTCCCTCCATGCAGTGCGTGCTATCTGTCCATTCGGAAGACGTACACGAGCCCACCGGTGGATTTTGAAGTTACGACGCCGGTGACCAAGATATTGAAAAATTGCTTCGGCACCTGGTTCTCGAGGAACCATTGGCCGTGAATCTCGCTTATGCAAGAGAATATATCCGTCTCCGAGATCGATAGCTGTGGTCGGAAAGGGGGGCTTGTCGGGGGAAAGATCAGGCATCATTGCCTTTAGAGCATTGACTTGGCATCGTCGGACGCCCTCTCGTGATAAGTTGGCATAGGGATTGGAAGGTTGGCGAATTTCTTGCCCGAGGTTGCCAATGGTACGTTCCATGGTCCATTGAGAATAGCAGATGGGAGGCCCTTTCTTGATAGTCTCACGTACGAGGTGGCTGACTTGGTGCACACAGGGTTGAATGAAATGTAAACGTTCCGCACGGCGCTGATAGTAGAGCGTCTCGAATTCGAGTTCCCACTGAGTGAACAAGGCTTGAGCGGTACGAGCATCTTCACGGCTGATAGAATGCTGATTAATCAACTGAAATCCACGTACGAGCCTGCAATAGTTTAACCAATATGGTCGGGGAAGGATATCGAATAGTAGCGCCGGGCCAAGACCGAATATGTAGACTTGATACTCCCACGTTTTGTAACCCGAATTGATTTTTTCAGCGGGATTTCTTGGTTTTCGGTCGAAGGACCCTGGGAGATGCTGCGCTGCACTAGAAATGGCCTCTCCATGGGTTTCCCAGGTCTCGGCATCGCGAAAGATTGCCCAGGGCCACATTGAGACATGATCGGGAAGGGTGTGGTCCATTGTACCGCGCCATAATGACAACAAGAGGTCGGAGAGTAGTTGTGCGAGGTGCATGATATCGGGAGTAAGACAATTTGGAATTCCAAGGGTGTACGATGGGTGTAAGCCGAGTAGAAGGGAAGGTTTCGTGATTCCTGTTTGAGTTCGCAGCTTGCGATACTGGCGGGTGTTTGGTGCGGCAACGAGTTTCAGAAGGTTGTCGAAATATTCAGTGAGGTCAGGATCGTGCAACTCGTAGACACTGATATCGGGGTGATTACTGCCGGCGACAGCATAACGATGGGGGATTAGCAAGGCAGGGTAGTAATGGGTTCCCTTCCGACGACCGAGTAATCCGCAGTACACTCGACACCCATTCTTTCCACTGTGCCCCACCATACCATCAAAATACACAAGCCCGGGTCCGTCTGCGGTAACGAAGATAAGAAACGGGTTGGAAATAAATACGATGTCGCGCCATGCGTCCCAGATACGAAGGCCTTCGTTCTGCAAGGCAGCTAAGTGGTGCATACCGGGAAATAGGAATGAGTCGACGTTCTTTGGCTTGTTGGGTCCTGGGATGAAACCTCCAGGAAGCACGTATTGCTTCTTGTATCGTCGATCGGGAGCGTGGTTCATTATGACCCAGATATAGATCCAGCAGTCGGATAGTTTGGACTCGTACAACTGCGCGCCGTCGAGTGATATCATCAACACAACATCATCGGGCTTAATATCACCCCGTTGAACAGCCTCTATAAATTCACGGCCCTTGCAGAAGTCGTCGAAAACATCGACGACGCCACCATTGGCTCGAAGTGTTTCAAACAAGCGCCGTGTTACTTCCCGCAGATAGCCCATCGCTTGAGCTTAATCAGGATCACGCCACAGTGCTTGTAGTTGTGCACCGAGGGGAATAGTCACAAACTTCTGACGTGCGACGTGCATTCGACCACCACTAGTACGAAGCTTGATGGGATCGTAGCGGTCTGCATCACAGATAGGACAATTTTCGAGTTCGGCAAAGGGACCCGTGAATGCGACACAGGTGTCCGGGCACATGTCGTGCTCAATCGACTCCACTCCAGTGTACTCTGCAATCAGTCGTTCAATATTATGGTAACTAGGTACATTGGCTGCGTCGCCATCAAAGGATCGCATAGCGGAGCGTCGGATAGTCTCGTACGCATTGATTGCAGAGTGTTCTAATGCGAAGTACGATGTAATCCCATGCCGAACAGCACTGCTGTTGATTTCGAGACGTGTCCGGTATGGATTCCGCAATCGGCTCAATGCAGCATCATCCAATTTTGCGACTGCATCATCCAAGGACGCCCCCCGCAATAGCTTTATGAAGGCTATGGCATCTTTCTGCTTCTGCAGAATAGCAGCCTCCTCGAGCCTATCTATGTCAAAGACACGGTGGAGGGGCTCGTTGGGTGGTATGTGGGGCTCGTTGGGTGGTATGTGGGGCTCGTTGGGTGGGGGGGTGTTGTGTGGGGGAGGGTGTGGTGTTTGGGGCTCGTCTAGTGGGAGCTCGTCTAGTGGTGGTATATCAGGCTCGTCTGGTGGTATGCGGGGCTCGTCTGGTGGTATGCGGGGCTCGTCTGGTGGTATGCGGGGCTCGTAAGGGTCCCCGACCTCAAAACCATGATCTACTCCACCAGGAGGATCATACTCCAGCTCGACTTGTCTGTCGAGCTGCTGGGGAGGGTCTGAATGACCCTGTTCGAGGTCTGGCCCTTGGGCAGGCTGCATACAAAGGCAGTCAGTAATTCATTGAATAGTCACGAAAATTAGATGTACTTGGACTTGTGCGCGAGCACGTTTGCCCTGTCCAACCCGAGAACCCTCTAATTCACCAGTCCCTTGTTTGATAAGATATCGATGAGCTTGAAGCCGGCGTGTGGACTGAGGAAGGGGTTGTGTATCTGAATTGCTGTGAAGAAGGTTAGAAATACAGTCAGACACTTGGTCAAAAGAAACATACCCTTGCATTTGTACAATGTCGATACGACACAGTCGCAATGCCCAACGGAAGTGCGCACGTAGTGCAAGAGAACGATGTGAGAACGATGTGAGAACGATGTGAGAACGATGTGAACGATGCGAACGATACAAGAATGATGTGAACGACGCGAGAACGACGCAATGTACAATGATAACGATACGATGCAACACGAAATATCAGAACTCATCATTTTTCATATTATGTAATTACGAGATTATCACATTTCACCCAACCTCGTCATGTTGGGTTTTCACTGGGGCTGATCAGTGCATACCTTCAATATTGCGCAACTCGGGTCTCCATGATATGGCATAGCTCGGCTGGAATGCGTCCGTCCAGGAAATGTATTCATCCAGGTAAATGCCACTTTGACGAGTGAGGGGGGGAATGCCAGTATGACGAGTGAGGGAGGTGATATATTCGTCAAGGTAAATGCCGGCGTGATGAGTGAGGTTAATATTATTTTGATGAGTGAGGAGGAGCGGGGTTAGCAGCCAACCAGGAACAAGAGTGTGACGGCAATTCATCACAA
>NW_024539451.1:0-20294 GCF_016758775.1 Suillus clintonianus | reverse complement strand
GGAGAAAGGAGAGAGAGACTCCCCATATTGGAGATTTCCCACTTCACATCTATCATCTGAAGTGCAGGCTGATACTGACAGCCTTACTACACTAAGATTTGATATAATCTTAGTCTTGTGCTATCTTTACTGTTGTTAGGGGGCATTAGTCACCCTAACCTTCTTTTCTAGTCCTTTGTTGGTCTAGAACTGCTGTTCCTTGCTTTGATTAAGTCAGCAAGGATTTGTCTGGGAAAAGCTTAGTCAGCATCCCACACAACCCATATCTTTTGTCCAAGAGCTGTTTGGACAAAGAACTCTTCAGGAGATATTCTTGCTTTGATTACGTCAGCAAGGATTGTCTGGGAAAAGCTTAGTCAGCTTCCCACACCATACTTTTGTCCAAGGTTTGGACAAAGACATCTCAAGTTATCTTGCTTCGATTAACTCAGCAAGGATTGCTTGGGTAAAGCTTAGTCAGCTTCCCAAATCCACACCACCAAGGACTTTTGCTCCATACCAAAGGTCCCCGTTCATCAAAGGATCCACACACTTCAGCCAAGTGTGTGTAGCGCATCCACTCGTATATTTGTCCAAGGACCATTCGGACAAACCATTCGTCAACGTAGTCTAGTCCATCTATTCTACGCAGTTCATCGTATCAGGCCTATCGTCTAGGTCTATCATCCCATCCAAAACCAAACCCCATTCCAAGAACCAACGACAGACTGTATAGTCGAGCCTCCCACGAACGACACGTTATCAACCGAGAAAACTAGAAAATCCGTTGACCGTGTACTTGAGGAGTTGGCAACTCTTGTCTTATCAAAGTGTAGTTGTGGTGTCACTACATTTACACAAAAACATATAAGACCCTCAAGTAGTAAGACATCACTGGAGCCCACCGCGAGGGAGGCTTCTTTGGTTCTTGCACAAATTGTTCTATCGTATTTGCTCCATCCTCGAGCAAATACCCTATCGTGTTCAGGAATCTACCTGAATCCTATTCGCATATTTCGTCGAAATCTACCATGGCACCATCGTCTAGTACCATGGCACTATCCATCCTTACTATGCCCATCCCGGGTAGTAAAGCCGCACCTAAGAAGTTCAAGGGAGACTTCTCAAAGGTGAAAAAGTTCTTGAAGCACTATGAAAAGTTGTGTGATTACAACCAAGTGCTCTCGGACAAGGAAAAATGCGAGACTGTGACACAGTACACATCTCGCAATGTCGAGGAATTTATTGAAGGATTACCTTCCTTTAGAACTCCCAACTGGGCTCTTAAGGCGGACATCCTGAAATACTATGATGCCGACCTCGATTCAAAGAGATACAAGAGGAAGGATCTATTAGCCTATGTCAAGGCTACAAGGGGGAAACGTATCCCGACTCTTGCTGCTTGGAAAAAGTATGTAAGAGGGTTCATTACGATTGCGGGTTGGTTAGAATCCGCAAAGAAAATCACAAAAGATGAGTTTGCCTCTTACTTTTGGGAAGGAATCTACAAAGGCCTTCGGGCAAAGATTGAAAGCCGCCTTATGGCAAAGGATCCTGATAAGGATTTGTCAAAGGCATTTGCTGTTGAAAAGGTTACTTCGACCGCAGAGAAGTTACTTCACCGGGACCGCTTTGATGCCGATCTGCTCATCTCCGAGGACGAGACTGAAACCTCTCCTTCGGACACTGAGACCAGCTCTTCTGACTCTACTAGCTCTGACACTACGTCAAGCGATTCGGAGGAAGAACTTGAGCCAAAGTCTCGCAGATCCACAAAGAAATCCCACAAGAAACACTCGCGTGTCAAGGAAGCCTCTAAACACAAAGGCAATCATTCTGGCTCCAAAACGCCTAAAGAACCTTCATCAAAGGTCAAGGATAGTTCAGCTACATCTTTGGAACCCATCGATGAGATTGAGGGGCCTCATTAAGCAACTCAATTCTATGTCTCTCGATGATCCTCAGTATGGATTGTTGTATTATCGTGCAACCAAGTTGGATCCTACTGTCATGAAGATTGTATCCCCACCTTTTAGAAGGAATGGAGGAGCATCTACTACTCAGACTAGGACCACTGGGAACACAGGAAACCAAGCTTTCAACAATCGACGAAATGGTGGAGGACGAAATTTCCCTCAACCAGGTTCGCGATTCTATATAGCCCCTGGTTCACTCGAGAAGATCTGTTATGGGTGTGGAGAAAAGGGACACTCCATGTTCAACTGTGTAAAGTTAAACCAGTTGATTTCCCAAGGAAAGATCGAGAGGAACCAGCGAGGACAACTTCAGAGACCCAATGGAGCTACTATCCGAAAATTGCCTGATGAGACTATGCTCGAGGCAATTAATCGAGAGGATAGGAAAGCACCAGCTGCAAACTTCATTAGGGTACCCTCCGAAGAAGAAGACCCTGACAAAGACGTCAGACAGGTCACAAAGAAGACAAAGATGAAGAAGAAGACCCCTCAAATCTATGAATATCCAAGTGACTTTTATACGTCGGATGATTCAGATTCTGAGGATGAAGTCTATATGGTACCAGCTACCACCGATGACGATGAAGACTACTACGTCTATCCTGCTGAGAGGAACATCAAAACAAACACACACGCTCGACGTGAGCGGTTTGATGGTGTTTTTCCCCCTCCCATGAGCAAACCACAGGATCGAAGAGATAATGGTCAGAAGGGAAAGGGCTTTGTCAAAGAAAATATTCAGACTGCCCCGCGATTCCCAAGGCAGTACAAACCTGCAGAAGGTCGTTCTAAACCTGCCCCATTATCTGAAAACAAGCATCACGACGTAGCCAAAGAAATCCCACGTACCATGAAACACGCTCGATTTAACGAAGATGATGAAGATGTCATCATGGAAGATGTCACCAATATGAATGACCGACCTAAGGAAGCAGTTAATGAAAAGAAGAAGAAAGAACAGGCGGTCAACAAGGACGAATCCAACCCTGACAAGAAAATTGTACGACAACGTGTCTCCGATCTTTCTACTCGAACCAAACCAGAGAAAGTATTGGAATCCGTATTGAAGACTCCAGTCCAATTGGAAGTGGGTCAGATTCTAGGCACTTCTCGCGAACTGTCTGGACTTCTTGCTAATGCAATCAAACCCAAACCAATTCCGACTGAAGCTCATTCTGTATGGACCAAAACACGTGGACTATTGATCAGACTTACCATGCAATGTGATGGACAACCTATCCATGCCATCATTGACACTGGAAGTCAGCTTAACATCGTCAACCGTCACATTTGGAAGACGGTGATCAATAGACCTATCGATATTAGGCGTGCAACTAGCATGAATGATGCTAATGGCGGGGAAGGACAATTACGTGGATTAGTCCAGAATGTACCCTTGACTTGCGGCGGGGTGCAAACTCAGGCTAATCTCTACGTTGGAGACCATGTTCCCTTCAGTCTATTACTCGGACGACCATGGCAACGCGGAAACTACGTCTCGATTGACGAAAGGAAGGACGGAACATGGCTCTTATTCAAGGACCCACAAGGATTTGCGGTCCAATACGAAATCCTATGCACACCAGATGGTACAGACCCTGAATGGTCTTTCGAACCTGCTACCTGGCTTGGAGGAAAGTTACCTGGTATCTTTTCCTTGACAAACAAGCTAGAAATGCATACCAAACCATCTGTGCATCATTTCAAGGCGCTTAGTCAAAAGGGTTATGACAAAGCACCTTCGAGCTATTCAATCACTGCTGGACGTGACCCAAATTCCAAAATTGGTAGCGAGATTGGCTACACGAGATCATTATTGGGTCCACAGATCAACTCCTGCCAAGCCGATTGCAAAGATCATTCATTTGCAAAACAGGATGTTGCAGACTCATAAAAATGGATGGTCCCCAGCAGACGAAGTGGCACCCTCCTAGCCCTCAGTTTGGTGCAATCAGTGCTAAACAACGATTTGCTACATTACCAAATTCGGTGGCACACGTGACTATGGACGGTCCCTTCCAAAATTCATTCCCGGGTCTGTTCGGATTCCAAAACAGGAAGTCTGGGCAATGTCGGTTGAAGTTCAATTGTTCCGATTCGGAACTATCATTTACTATTAGCCCTACACCCAATACACCCTCTCCTACTCGTTCTATCAGTCCTCCGTCTCCAGTCTTCTCTCCTGTCCTTTGGGCATCGGCTCATGGACAGGAACACCATCAGTACAATACTGGACGGATCGGCAATGAAGGAGCAGAGCCTGTAGTGGCTAATAGTACGTCATTTGACTCTGTCCCGCAAGACAGACTCTCACCATGTGCAGTGCAAAATGTCTTCGATACATTGAGTGCACGCACATCTGCATTTACACCTACCGCGGATCCTAGTGCCGACTCTGTGTCCACTAGCGCTCTCCCATCAGCATCTCCAATCCAGGCTCGATTACCATCCCCTAACGCATCTGTCCTTCACGACAACGCGTTCTTAACAGCTCATAAGCCTGGAGATGCTCACGTATCATATGCTACTGAGTATGCCACTCAACTTGCACACACCTTGGGAGCATCATACGTTGCAAGGCACCCTGCCAACCAGCACATCTGTACCACCACTTGCGCATCCAGTGCTGTGTCTGGATGCGGCAAGTTTTCGTCATCGCAGGCACCTTCTGGCGCATCCAGAGCCGTATCTAGATGCGGAAAAATTTCATCGTCAGAGGCACTTTCTGGCGCATCCAGAGCTGTATCTAGATGCGGAAAAATTTCGTCGTCAGAGGCACTTTCTGGCGCATCCAGTGCTGTATCTAGATGCGGAGAATTTTTGCCATCTCGGGAACTCTCTTGCGCATCCAGTGTTGTATCTGGATGCGGGACATCTACATCATTTGCGACTCCAACGCCTTGCAACACTCCCAACCTACTCTTATGGCAACTCAATTCCAGTAGACGATGTTAATGTATCTAACACGTCTACTCCATTCATTGGTCCAATCCAGGCAGACGCCTCCAACACATACTCCTACCTCCCTGAGCCAGAGGATCTCTTGTCTGCAAACGCGCCATCTACGCCTTGCACTGATCCTGCTGTTAGCACTACTCCTACTGTAAAGGAGAGGGATGGAAATCTTAACGTGTTGGATGGTATGTCTCGTTCCATTCATTCAGCGGCAGAAGATCTCACTCGTGTACTCAATGACGCTCTAGCATATAATGCGCGTCTCTACAATCTCCCGGATCTTGTGTATCCAGGAGACGAGTCTTCTGAAGAACCCAGTGTCAACGACAACCAGGGTACCACTGTCGGGAACAATGATGATCTCCACGCTGCTTCAGACCCAGCCTTTGAGGTAAACATGTCTGGAGAGCATGGCGTTGATCTTCATGCCTACTCTGGCTTGGGAGATGGTAGTCCTATGTACACTACTACTATTTCTTCCAACGCCTATGATGAATACCAATCTGATGTTGTGTCTTCCCTGGATGAAGCCATGACCGAGCCACTCAATGACATGACCGCACTCGTTACACCACCGCTTACTCCCAGTGCAACTTCAAACTTTGAATCCGCGCTGGACGAGTTCATGACTGTTGACGATGCTGTTGACAACACGTCCATCTTTGGTCAACATTCAGATGCTAGCCCTCGCATCTTTGAACCAGGATTATTGATCACTACTGCGCATGTCCTTGAGTCCGGCGACTCCATCATTCGCTCACTATTCGAGCCACGTCCTTCATCTCCAATCCCTGTATTGGAATTCAGTCCCGATGCTTCACGCTCTATGTCTACAGATGTCTGGACAGATGCAGTGTGTCCTGTCCTGCTCTCTCATCCATCTCCTACTCCCATTCCTTCGGAAACTTCTACAATCGATCCTTCAACTATCACATTACCTGCTCCAACAAATGAGCAGATTATGGAGGACTATCTTACCACAGACCTACCAACACTCTCCGACACTCACACACCCTTACTTCGTGATGTTACGTTGGCGCTGTCTACCTACGCTGATGAACATAGCGATTTGTGTGCTTGTGATTGGGACCAAGACACGGTAGCTCAACGATTGTTTCCTGGAGCCGACGGGGAGTATCTGAGTGTTGCATCACCTGAACCACGCGCATCGCGTGACTGGACTGAACGAGCCGAAGAACTTATCGAGCATCGTGCCAAAGCCAAAGGAATACTTGCACTGCTCGAAGACTGCCTACCCCCACGGATGTACGAAGAAGCCAGACGAGAACCCTTTGTATTGAACTGCGACAAGGAAGGAGTCTTTGGAACCCATGTTGACGACTCGTTCTATCACCATAACCATAATTTGGTTAATCCATTCTTCAATGGAGACGAGACCGAGCTCCTCAATGCTTTATGTGCCGTTTGCGAATTCCACGGTGAACTTCGACTTGCGGACATTATCGCATCCATCCTCGTCTTACCATTCCCTGACCGAGACATTGTCTACTCCCTTGTGCAACACGGGCTTCTCGATTCACAAAATGAAGACGAGATTGTTACATTTGCTCATGCTCGTGACCGTTTGCTCGGAGTACGTCGGATCCGTTTGGTAATGATGGCATGTAGTCCTTTTCGTCCATCTCCATCAGCCAACAAAACATTCTATCATTTCTATGCTGATGAAGATCGAGAGGACGAAGATGGTGAACCACACTCTGGTCACCTCTTCTACATTGCTTAAAGACGAGGTAAATCCTCGCACTAGTCATGATGCATGTGCACTGACATCATTGACTAGCCAAAAGAGTTTTGTGTGCACTAACTTCATAAAAGAGTCAAAAAACAGCACATGGACACCCCTATTTGCGCATCCAGAGTCGTATCTGGATGCGGAAAAATTTTGTCGTGCTAACTTCATAAAAAATCCAAAAACATCGAAAAACAGTCAAAATCTTGTTTTTCTTTATGTTCTTTGCATGTGTTTGCTTGCCATGTATTTGTGTTCGTGTTTGCGAATCTTCTGTTGTCTGCTAGCCATGTATTTGTGTTCGTGTTTGCGAATTCTCTGTTGTCTGCTAGCCATGTATGTTTATTTCTGTTTCAAAATGTATTTGTATCGGTTTCGACTTACGTCAGGCCCAAGTACGAAAGGACTTGTTCTAGGAATTTGTACTAGTGAAACACTAGACAATTTCAATGAATCTCCTTTGCTTGTGTACCCTGGTGACGTGCTCGAAAGTCAAACCATACAAGAATACTATGATAGTCTAGGACAGGCAATGATGCCCTCCGAAAACTATGATGATTTGGACAATTTCGAGATTGAAGAATCCGACTTCTTAATTGAATGTACGGCTTCCAGTCTCAATGATCCAAGTTACGAACCCGTGATGACCATGTACAAACGTGTGGACAAAAAGATTAAACCTGTCTCGGGAACATTCCCACAGGAAGCCCGTGTTTTGCGTCATTTTCCGCATGATCCTTTGGCATCCATGACACCCTTGACTCGAAATCCACCCAATTTCATCCCTAATGGAAGGCTTTCACAAAAGAATTTGGATAGCCTAAATATCAACTCCAAGGGATTCCTGCTGCCACAGGAAGTCAAGCTATTCGAGCACATCATGGATCTAAACCAAGATACACTTGCCTTTGAAGAAACGGATCGAGGCACGCTAAAGGAATCATACTTCA
Organism: Suillus clintonianus; assembly: GCF_016758775.1. Lineage (NCBI taxonomy): Eukaryota > Fungi > Basidiomycota > Agaricomycetes > Boletales > Suillaceae > Suillus > Suillus clintonianus. Next base: position 12,684 of record NW_024539451.1, on the reverse strand, counting down.
CCCCATATATTATTCCTACCATTCCCCATGTTCCATGGGAATGTAAGAATATTCCAATCCCACCTGGTATTAGGGAAAAGGTCATCGAGCTATTAAAAACAAAGATCAGAGCAGGAGTATACGAACCAAGCCAATCTGCATATCGCTCGCGCTGGTTCTGTGTACTCAAGAAAAATGGAAAGCTCAGACTCGTCCATGACCTTCAACCCCTAAACAAAATATCCATCCGTGATGCTGGATTAATCCCCATCGTAGATGACTTTGTCGAGTCTTTTGCGGGATGCCAGTGTTACACAGTCTTTGACCTATTCTGGGGATTTGATGCACGAAAAATGCACCCAGATAGCAGAGACTTGACAGCTTTCCTAACACCATTGGGATTGCTACGTTTAACGGCTTTGCCTATGGGATATACGAATGCACCTGCAGAGTTTCAAAAATGCACTAGCTTTGTCCTGCAGGATGAAATTCCCCATGTGGCCAATGTGTTCATAGATGACTTACCGGTCAAAGGACCTAAATCAGTCTATCTGGACGATGATGGCAAACCAGAGGTTTTAAAAGAAAACCCTGGTATTCGGAGATTTATTTGGGAGCATGCAGAAAATGTCCACAGGGTAATGCACCGTATCAAAGATGTTGGTGCTACCTTTGCTGCTACCAAAATCCAGCTGTGTCTACCAGAAGTCCTTATTGTTGGACAACGGTGCACACTTGAAGGGAGACTACCAGACACAGACAAAGTCTCCAAGATTTTGAAATGGCCTATTCCTACCACTGTCAAGGAAGCCAGAGGATTTATGGGACTGTGTGGTACTGTTCGCATATGGATCCTAGGATTTTCAGAACTAGCGAAATCCATCACGTGTCTATGGAAGAAAGACACACCATTTATTTGGGGAGACAAACAAGATGAAGCTTTCACAATTCTCAAACAGAGAGTTTCATCAGCCCCAGCCATGCGCAGTATCGACTACACATCACCCAACCCTGTCATTCTCTCAGTGGACTCTAGCTTTATCGCGGTTGGAATCATACTCTCTCAAATTGATAACAATGGAAAGCGAAGACCCGCACGCTATGGTTCACTTCCAATGGGAGATGTAGAATCCAGATATTCCCAACCAAAGCTAGAGCTCTATGGATTATTTCGTGCTCTTAGGCATTTCCGACTTCATATTATTGGTGTACAAACTCTGCACGTCGAAGTCGATGCAAAGTACATCAAGGGAATGCTTAATGAACCGGACCTCCAGCCAAATGCTACTATCAATCGCTGGATCCAAGGAATATTGCTATTCGATTTCACCCTCATTCATGTACTTGCTACGAGGTTCAAAGGTCCTGATGCATTATCAAGACGACCTCTAGCAGAAGACGAAGAAGAACAACCAGATGAAGATTCCTGGTTGGATGACATTGCCTTGTACAGTGGCATGTCTCAAGAACGCTATCGACCACACTTCCTATGTCAAACACAACCCTCTTATCCATCGACATCACTTCCATCTGTGCTCACCGGTTCAGCTAGTCAAGAAAAGTCCCTTCGCGACATATTCAAGTTCTTGACTACGCTTGAAGCACCTCATTTCGAAAAGACAGCAAAGCGCAAAAAGTTTGTCAATCGGGCAACACAATTCTTTGTCCGAGGCGACCAGATGTTCAAACGCTTGCCTGGCCGTCCACCTTTGCTTGTCATATTCGACAGTGATAAGAGAGTGTCTATCCTGCTCAACGCACACGAAGAGCTAGGACATAAAGGAGTACAAGCAACATTCGAGACCATTCGATATCGCTTCTATTGGCCTCACTTGTACACGGATGTTAAGCATCATGTGCAGTCTTGCCATGACTGCCAAATCCGTAGTGTACGGAAGATGCACATTCCAGTTACCATTTCCACCCCTGCAACAATCTTCGTCAAGATTTATGTGGATATTATGAAGATGCCTTCAGCTGCAGGCTACAAAAATCTTGTTGTTGCCAGGGACGATCTATCACGCTTTGTAGAAGGAAGAGCCCTACGAAGAGCAACGGCCAAAGTCATGGCCAACTTTTTCTGGGAAGACCTATATTGCCGCTATGGTGCCATTGGCCAAGTCGTTACAGACAATGGACCAGAAGTCAGAGGAGCATTTGAGCAACTCCTCAAGCGAGTCAATATCCCCCAGATTCAAATTTCCCCTTACAATTCCCAAGCGAATGGAGTTGTAGAGCGTGGACATTTCAATATTAGGGAAGCCATTGTGAAGAGCTGTGGAAAGCACGTTTCACACTGGCCAGACAAAGTGAAAGCTGCACTATTTGCAGAAAATATCACTTCCAGTCGTGTTACCGGATTATCACCATTCTACTTGGTACATGGAGTCCACCCTGTCTTGCCCTTCGACCTCATGGAGGCAACTTTTATGGTGGAAGGCTTCCATACCAATATGGATCCGGCTGATTTTCTTGCGTTGAGGATACGCCAAATTGAACGCCGTCCAGAAGACTTGGAAAAAGCAGCTCAGACACTCAAGAAAGCTCGCTTCAAGTCAAAGCTTCAATTTGAAGAGAAGTATCACCTACGTTTGCAACGCAATGCTTTTAAACCAGGAGATTTGGTTCTTGTTCGAAACACACAGGTTGAGAAAGAACTTAACCGCAAGACCAAACCTCGTTATCTGGGACCCTTTGTTGTTGACCGACAAACAAAAGGAGGATCATATGTGCTTAGGGAGATGAATGGAAATTTATCGCGAAGAGGAATAGCTGCCTTCCGATTAATTCCCTACATCACGCGCAATTCATCTATCCTACCCTCACTTGCCGATGCATTAGAGGGAGACGAAGCACAATTATCGGGCATAGAAGAAAGTTCCAGTGATGATGAAGAATCGATTCCCTCAAGTGACGAAGGACGACAGACGAATCAGTCTGACAATTGACCACTCCATCACTGTCAATATGCAGCAAGTTCAAGCTGGCGAAAACACAGAGACAATAGGCCTTTTTCTTTTGGATCATTTGTCCGATACGCAGAAGGACGCAGAGCATGATGTATCCCACATCAGACTAGGAACATGTACGCCCAAGAATATAGCCAGGATTGCTATTAGGGGCATGTAATGTTCATGAAGTATCCCCAGAATATAGCCCATGGTGCTATTAGGGACATGAACTTTCCATGTAGTCACCTATCGGGATGTGCTCGACTTCTGGGGCAATGGTTCGCTCAAAAGATCAATGTGCCAAAATATTATGATGTCGTCAATGGGACCATCAATCATGAAGCGCCACTCTGGTCTTGACTTGTCCTGCCAAACCAATATCTTGTCATTGTCACACCTGTCACCGTCACACTATCATATTGGAATCTGCATATCACTGAAGACCGTGAAGACGACGTATTCCTTCACTGTAATATCTGTCCATTGGCATTGCACTTCTATTGCAATCTGCACAGATAGCCCATCCCACCCATCCCAATTCAATAACCTCCTTGGCGATAACAAAGACTACCATCAAAACCACACACCTCTTCAATAGCATAATGAATAATGTCGACTACATAGCAGTTCATTTGACTCGTATGTTTATCACAGAGACTTTTGAGACTCTGCTTGATGAATGCGAGCAAATGCATCTACATGAGGACCCAAATCGTGATGTACATGGCCATTTCCGCCAGATGTTGTACTACTGGGATCATGATTTTCAAGATGAAGTCCAACTGCTATGCCCATTATGCTATTACTTCTTCCACTGTTTAACTATTTTGGAGACTGCCATGCATATTGCACATTTTGAGCATCGCTGGCATGTGCCAAGAAATGAACAACCAGATCACTGATTGTTCATGACGAAGAAGACAACTGGGGACAGTTGTAATCTCACTGCCCCGCGGATGTCATGCATGAAACGAAGATCATACATTGACATTCAATAGGATAAGGGTATACTAGTCAAAAAGCTTTCGCTTTAGACTAATTACTCTATGTTGAGGCAAGAGAAGTAAAAAGTGGCAGAAAGCTCGTGTTTCATTTACTTCTGTTTACGTTTATCTTTGTTGACTTTCTTGCTTCTGTTTCTCTTGTTCTTTTTTATTTGTGCACGTTATGTGAGCTTCAGCCACAATCTGAGCTTACATAACATGTAATTAACCCTAGGAGAAGTCATGTGACTCCAGAATTGAGTCATTTGATCTTGGACGATGTCACTTGATGTCATAACTCCACAATGATGTCATTTGATGTCATAGCTCCACAATGATATCATTCAGCTCCACTTTGCTCCACAAATGCTCCACACTGCTCCACAGTGATGTCATTTGCTGTCAAATGAGTCAGAATGAGTCATTTTCCTCCTTTGGTGTTCTTTCCACTTCAATTCTGCATTTTATGCTACAACTACCTTATTTCTTCTGAGATTTGTGTCTCTTTCTATTTTCTTGGTACTATACAGTTCCTGGGATATTTCCCACACCAAATGTATATAAGGAGGCTCAATTCTCTGAGGAGAAATGAGACACTCCCCATATTGGAGATTTCCCACTTCACATCTATCATCTGAAGTGCAGGCTGATACTGACAGCCTTACTACACTAAGATTTGATATAATCTTAGTCTTGTGCTATCTTTACTGTTGTTAGGGGCATTTAGTCACCCTAACCTTCTTTTCTAGTCCTTTGTTCTAGAACTGCTGTTTCCTTGCTTTGATTAAGTCAGCAAGGATTTGTCTGGGAAAAGCTTAGTCAGCATCCCACACAACCCATATATTTTGTCCAAGAGCTGTTTGGACAAAGAACTCTTCAGGAGATATTCTTGCTTTGATTACATCAGCAAGGATCTGTCTGGGAAAAGCTTAGTCAGCTTCCCATTCACCACACATTTGTCCAAGGATCATTCGGACAAATCTGCCACAAGTCATATCTTGCTTCGAGTAAGCTCAGCAAGGACTTGCTTGGGTCAAGCTTAGTCAGCTTCCCAAATCCACACCACCAAGGATTTTTGCTCCATACCAAAGGTCCCTCGTTCATCAAAGGATCCACACACTTCAGCCAAGTGTTGTGTAGCGCATCCACTCGTATATTTGTCCAAGGATCATTCGGACAAACCATTCGTCAACGTAGTCTAGTCCATCTATTCTACGCAGTTCATCGTATCAGGCCTATCGTCTAGGTCTATCCACCCATCCAAAAACCAAACCCCATTCCAAGAACCAACGACAGACTGTATAGTCGAGCCTCCCACGAACGACACGTTATCAACCGAGAAAACTAGAAAATCCGTTGACCGTGTACTTGAGGAGTTGGCAACTCTTGTCTTATCAAAGTGTAGTTGTGGTGTCACTACATTTACACAAAAACATATAAGACCCTCAAGTAGTAAGACATCGTCGTGTTTCGTTCTGCATCAACGTATATCACTATATAGATACCTATCATCCAATTCATGTGTTTCATTGTCTATCGATGTGATTCAATTGCGAATGTAAAAACTACCTGGAACGAAATTGAATGCGTATCAATCTGTAAATATTACTTGTTCGATCTCTATCAATAAAATCGATAAAAGTCTCATTTTTCACGATAGACATTGATTCGTATCGAACTACCAATTTCTATCAACATCTATCAACACACATCCATCTCTATCTTGCTTATTTTCACTGGGACTGATCAGTGACTAGCGTTGCAATTTGCCTCGGAAACTCTCATCCCTTGCACGACGCTTTCAGTTATCCTCCACCATGGCTTCAGATTCATCAATCATACTACAATCGGCTTTTCTGTCACGCACTTGACGTCATTTTCAGCGGGTTTTTAGATATCGTTTGCACTATGTCAGTGCAGTGGATTCAAAGGTTGCTAACAGACTCCAAAAGATCAGATCAACGCTCTGAGACTCGCATTTTCACTGATGCTCATTAGCCTCCACCTTTCACCTCAACTCCATTCCTACACGTCTTATCCTATCACTCATTCCATGTCACTCTGCCCATCCTCGGCTCTCCTTGTTGCTATAGCCAGTATAAGGTGCTGCCATCCCGTCCGCATGTACTCCTTGGGCACTTGATGAGCAGTAAGTATGTACATCTCATCTTGGACTTGGTCGTTCCATCACACAACTGCGCATATGCTTCCTCCCAACCGCATTTCCTGCATGGCGTGCATGCTTCCCGGATAGTTTCAACACGCTATAGTTGTTACGATAACATACTTCGGACCGGCTCCCCCTATCTTTTTCCCTATCATGTACTACCATTTGACGCCTTATCACCTTCTTGTACAGCATCCCTGATCACCGTCTTATCTCGTATCTCTTATCTTGTACCCTGTACCCTTACCATTGCCTTGGTAGTCCTGCCCTGAACTGACCTTTACCTATAAAGTAGTCGATCGTCTTACCTTGTATTCTTTAACTTGAATCTACTCAGTCTTCTGATAGACCTTCCTTGAGCAAGACAGCTCTCGTATACGATTTCACTAAAGACTCTTCGTCTTAAGTGCCTTTACCTGATCGATACCATTAGTCTTGTCTTCGCTTGCCGACTCTTGTTACCAAGCCTTGACCCCACCGATAACGATAACGAACCTCTGCATTATCTTCGTCTTACGCCAAGACTTAGTACAGAGCTCTTACCTGAGTCTACGCCTTCAGCGTAACAAAAGATTCAAGTTATTTCATCAGGCTCCTCATATCTTGAGGGCCAACAGTCAACACGTCTTCCTCTCGGAGAGAAGATTCCGACGACGTTGTCCTAACCTCTGATAGCTCATCCGAAAGCTCCGACGATATCCCAGAACCCACCCCAAGACAATTCTTTCCTCCTCCCCCACCAAGTGGATTAGTTGTCCCACCAAGAACACCTGTTGGACCTCCACCAGCTCCTCCCAACCCATTCAGACCACCGGCTCCACCACCAGTAGGACCATTAACCATGTCGAAGGCGGTCCCAGAACTCAAGATCGGTTCTCCTAAAGATTTCAATGGAGATACCTCCCAAGCAACAAGATGGTTGTTTAGCATTAAGGCTTATCATTTTGCCAACTCCGATACCTACACCGATGACAAGAAGAAGATCATCACTGCCCTTGCCTATATGACTGAAGGAACTGCCGCACTTTGGGCAGAAACGTTCTACACCAATGCGTATAGCGGTGCAGTCCCATCCTTTGGATCATGGGCAGACTTTGAAAAGAGTTTCAACACCGCGTTCCAATCCATTGATACTCAAACCGACGCCTTGAACAAACTAGAAAGACTCCGGCAAACTGGAGAAATCGCTGAATATATTGCCGAGTTCAAACTCCTTTCTGCGTTATCAGGAATGAAAGAAGGAATCGGGCTCAAGTACTTCTTCAGGAGAGGATTGAAAGATGGATTGAGGAAGGCCATTCATGGACTCTCCGAGGTTCCCGATACCATAGACAAATGGTTCGCTGCAGCAACCCAGCAGAGCGCCAACTGGCAGATGGAACAAGCATTCAGAAACGCAAACAGAAACAATAGTCAATCAAGGAAAGGATCTGGGAATCACTCCAATCAAGGACGAGCCAACTCTAAACCCAACTTCCACCATCAACGCGACCCTGATGCAATGGAGGTGGACAGAACCTTATCCCCCCAACAACGTGATGACCATTTCAAGAAAGGTCTTTGTTTCAACTGCTCAAAGCAAGGTCATCGTTCCAGGGATTGCCCTGACAAGAAAACCAAGACTAGAGCCGCAGGAGCGTCAGAAGGAAAAGGGAAAGGAAAGGGAAGGGCTAAAAACCCTGATGATGAAACCGACGATGAAGAAGATATGGATACCAATCGAGTGGATTTTTAAACAGAGGATCTGTATCAACGTCAGACTCCTCCCTTTACGTGCTGTATACTAAGACTGTAGGACGAAGCAATGAATTCCGTGTCCCGGTGACACTCTTCTCTACAAAAAGCACAAAAACCGTTGAAACCACCGCTATCATTGATTCTGGAGCAGGAGGCTCTTTTATTGACAAAGACTTCGTCAAGAAACACAAGATTAACTTCCACAAACTCCGAAAACCATTCCATATCACCACTGTGGATGGAAGCAACTCGAAAGCGGGAATGGTCTCCCATTATTGCGTTCTACCCATCAGACTTGACAAAAGATGCATGTGGGGAAAATTCAATATTACCCAGCTCTCTGCTCGAGACAATGTCCTCCTTGGGAAGCCTTGGCTCTCCGCCATGAATCCAGACATCGACTGGACTAAAAACACGATATCCCTTCCTTCATCACCCCGATCTAAACTCGTTGAGACCGAGATCAATCTTGAAAGAAGAAAAAACCATGTAGAACCCTTCCTATTCGAAGCCAAGAAAGTGACTATCGAAGAAGAAGGAATCGATTCTTTTCATCCTCTCAAAACGCTCTCCAATGAGAAGGAACATTGTATTGAAGAAATCAAGAAGAAGAAAAAGAAATCCAAGAAACCTAAAGAAACTACCTCCGAACTCCCTAATTTCAATGCTATGGAAGACTGTATGGGTTAGGAAACACCCAATTCCTCCCACATCCGGATGATATCGCCACCTATCCTCTATCCGATGACGAAGTACTAATCGAATATGCTACGGATGGGAACCAATGTTCGAATAATCGAGAACATCTCCTTCGACTCTCCCTTAACCCGTGATGGAACTTCCAAGAAAGAAATCCTTGCCAAACAAACTCCCGCTTAGGAACATTTGGATACTTGCTGCTTCGCAAGAATACACCAAAACAAGCAACAAAGCACAGGAATTTGCTATGGAAGACGCCCAAGCAAAGAAGAAGAAAACGTTCGAAGAACTTGTTCCCGAATATCTTCATGACTTTGCAGATATTTTCGCAAAAGATGGCTTGAACAAACTTCCTCCATCTCGCCCTGGATTCGATCATAGAATTGACACCAAAGAAGGCTTCGTTCCGAAATCATCGAGGGCTTACCCTTATCCCCGAAAGAAACCGATGCTTTGAAAGCATTCCTGGACGAGCATGTAGCAAAGATTTTATCACCCCGTCAAAATCTCCACAAGCATCTGGCTTCTTCTTCGTCGGAAAGAAGGACGGATCGTTAAGACCCTGTCAAGATTACAGGTACATTAACGAGTGGACCGTGAAGAATGCCTATCCTCTCCCTCTAATTCCTCCTCTTATCGCAAAACTGAGCGATGCCAAATTCTTCACCAAGATAGATGTTCGTTCTGGCTACAACAATATCCTCATACACCCTGATGATAGGTGGAAAGCCGCATTCTCTACCTCCTTCGGCCTCTTTGAACCGAAAGTCATGTTTTTCGGACTATGCAATTCTCCTGCAACCTTCCAGGCGTACATGAATCAAACTTTCGCAACTGAAATCAACGAAGGATGGCTCATTGTCTATATGGATGACATCCTAATCTTCTCGGACACCTTGCAGGAGCAGAAAGAGCGAACTCGACGAGTTTTGCAGAAACTAAGGAAGGAATCACTCTTTCTCAAACCAGAGAAATGCACTTTTGATGCTCAAGAAGTTGAATATCTCGGAATGATTATTCGACCGGGACAAGTCGCTATGGATCCAGCAAAACTGAAAGGGATCAGCGATTGGACCTCCCCATCCTCAGTCAAAGAAGTCCGATCATTCCTTGGATTTTGCAACTTCTATCGACACTTCATTTCCCACTACTCCGATATTGCCCGCCCACTGATTGACCTCACAAAGAAGGACAATGTCTTCTCTTGGTCAAGCATTTGTGAAGAAGCCTTCCAGAAGCTGAAGAACTCCTTCCTCTCTGAACCCGTTCTCCGAAATCCCAATCCTACTCGACAGTTCGCTCTTGCAACAGATGCATCGTTGTTTGCTACTGGAGCAGTACTCCTTCAAACAGATGAAAATGGAGCGTACCATCCTTGCGGATATCTTTCCCAATCCCTAAATCCAGCCGAACGAAATTATCAGATTTATGACAGAGAACTCCTTGCTGTCATCCGCGCTTTACAAGCTTGGAGACATTTCCTCGAAGGAAACCCTCATCCGGTTATCATCTTTACCGATCATAAGAACCTCCTTTATTTCAGATCTGCACAGAAACTCACTAGGAGGCAAGCTCGTTGGCAGCTTACACTATGCAACTATGATCTCACCTTCCATCACGTTCCCGGGTCCAAACTCGCCGCCCCCGATGCTCTTTCCCGTCGATCTGATCACGCTTTCTCTGGATCCGATAACGAAGATCTTATCCTCCTTCCCGATTCGCTGTTTGTCAACCTCATTGATGCTGAACTTGCAGAAGATTTCAAGCTCCTTCACGACGCATCTGACGATGCTACTATTCGCACTGCATTAGACGCCTTAAACGGCGTGTGCGCTCCCCCCATGAAATCTGCACTTTCTGATTGGAAATTCGAGGATGATATCCTTTTCTACAAAAATCGTGCTTATGTACCCTCTGATCTCCGTCATCGAATCCTTACCCTCCACCATGATCATCCTACGGCCGGACACCCGGGCCGCACTATCACAGAATGGAACGTGAAGAAAGCCTATTGGTGGCCCGGAATGGGAACATATATCAGGAAATATGTTGACGGATGTGCAACTTGTCAGCAAATGAAGCCGAATACGCATCCTACTACCCCTCCTTTATTACCGATCTCCTCCACCGCTTCTCGCCCCTTTTCACAGGTCTCCGTTGATCTTATCACCGACCTTCCCCCATCCCTTGACTTCGATTCTATCATGGTCGTGGTAGACCATGGCCTTACGAAGGGGGTAATTCTCTGCCCTTGCAGAAAAACGATCACCGCAGAAGGAGTAGCCCAACTTTTCTTTGAAAAGGTCTTTCTTAGATTCGGCCTCTACGACAAAATTATCTCCGATAGAGGACCACAGTTCGCCTCTAAACTCGCAAAGGAGCTTGGAAGGCTCCTAAACTATCAAGTCGCCCTTTCTACCGCCTACCACCCCCAGACCGATGGACAAACTGAACGAATGAATCAAGAACTAGAAACCTATCTCCGAATATATTGTCGAACGAACCCTAATGATTGGGCAAATCACCTTCCCATGGCAGAATTCGTCCACAATTCCAGAAAAGGCAGCGCCAGAAACGCCTCTCCATTCTCCCTTATGATGGGATACGAACCTCGCGGATACCCACACGCCTTCCCTGACTCCACTCTTCCAGCCGCAGAAGACCGCATCAAACACCTTCAGAAGATCAGAGAAGAAGCCCTAGCTTCTCACAGCCTTGCTCAACAACGAATGGCAGAAAGATCTCATGGACAGAAGTACGAACCATGGAAACGTGGTGATAAAGTTTGGCTTTCCGCAGCACACCTCATCACACGACTTCCCTCAAAGAAGTTAGCTCCCAAACGATACGGCCCTTTCGAAATCACAGAAGTTCTATCGCCTATCACGTTCAAATTGAAGCTACCGAAAACCTGGAGAGTTCAGTCCACATTCCATGCTTCTGAACTATCCTCCTATCAAGAGACAGAGATACACGGCCCGAACTTTACTGAACCACCTCCTGACCTTATCAACGGAGAAGAACATTACGAAATCGAAGCTATACTCTCGCAAAAAGGAGCAGGCACAAGACGTCGTTATCTCGTATCTTGGGTAGGATACCCTGAGTCTGAGAACTCATGGATTCTCGAATCGGAACTTGAAAATGCAGCGGAGCTTCTCAACGCCTATAAAAAGAGACTCAAGCTCGTCTCTAGAGCATTAGGCCTCTAAACCTACCTTAACTCGAAACCAACATGTCTAACCGCTGTGCGAAAGTAATTCCGTGTAGCCTGTTAGTGTAGACTACCGATCCGTTTTGAGTGCGAGTATTATAGCTCGTCCCAAGGGGATTGCTACTGAGGGATGCCTTCGCAATAAATGCAAAGGAATCAATCCGACGGGCTTAAGATCTGAGCGGCCGGTGAGCGGTGGGGAATCCGATGTGAGAGGAAGATGTCCGGACGGGAACGATTCTGACGGGACGGGTGTCTAGCGGTGCAGATTTGGTCAAGGTGTCGAGGTAGCAAGGTATCGAGGTGGCAAGGTGTCTAGGTGTCGAGGTCTCGATGTAACGAGCTACCGGAAGTGATCCGAGGAACGGGAAGAGGTCCGTTGCGGTACGGAAGACTAAGGGGACTTGTTGATCACACCAACTTAGACAGTAAATCCAAGGGAGTAAAAGGAAGTGATATTGGTAGAGTACGATGCAACTATTTATCTTAACCCGTGAAAACTCGGGACCCACTTAAGCGACGGTAGTATAGGCGAGGCCGTAGCGCGATAATATGTAAGGGACGGCAAGCGGCCTCATGTATGGGAATGTACATGTAAACAGTCTGCTGTTTGATCAGAGTGATGAAAGGAGAGAAATAACGCACCAATGGGGATGGATGGACATGGATGGACAGGAACGAGGGGCAATTGAGGGAATCCGTCGCGGGTTGCGTACCCATTAGGTGTCCGGGAGGGCGGGAGTCGACGGAATAGGCCGGATGAACATGGACATGAATACCTGACCAGGTGAGCTCCGGATCGTGCATAACTGGTGATTGTGAGGCTGGCGCCAGAATGTTTGGTACATCTGCGGGGGACTCAAATACTGACCGTCCCCGGTCAGTCCTGTGTGCGGAATGGACTTAGCGGTTTTCTTGTCAGAAGGTCACATGACCGTGTGACCGGCTAGTCGG
>NW_024539450.1:0-20791 GCF_016758775.1 Suillus clintonianus | reverse complement strand
ATCTATTCGCATGACACCTGTGACTCCCACGTAAGCACTGTAGTTATAGGTGATAATGCACGTGTGTCGCACCTGTAAGATCAGGCGGAATAATGATCAGGGCCTCCTCCAATATCTCCTGGATAGCTAGGGACTTTATATAGCTGTAGGTACGCAGAGGGTTGTCAGTATTACCGTACTATTAATAGAATCATGTGATCCGGTTACCGTGCCCAACGTCGCATAGTGATGGAACGTTCGAGCTCGTCGTGTCACACGACGAGCTCGAGTATCTCACTTCAAGGTGGTCGGATTAAGAGCGCGTTTTGACAAACAATTCACTAGTAATGATTGGGATACGTATATGAGTCATACAATGTAGACTAAGGCAATGCAATACTACTACTCATGCCCCTCCTCCTCTTCGTCAGAAGACTCTACAAACTCAGCGCTTTTGGGACCTTCCTGCAGCTGGGTAGAGTTCTTCTTTGCTCTCTTCGAAGGCCTGATATTCTCCTTGTTTACCCGTCCTGCGCTGGACCCGTCTTTACGCTTGCGAGGTACGCCAGCATCCGAACGCTTTTTTCGTGGCTTCCGAACGACTTCCCCGGCTGAACGCGTGTCGAGTTCAGACGCGTGAGCTTTGAGCTCTGCCGGTGATAGAACTGTCCAGTAGCACGTACGTGCCTTGAGGGCATCCCGGAGCTTGCGAATGTCGCCGACGGTCCCGATGTTCGAAGGGCTAGTGAACTTGACACCATTGGGCCAGCCCACAAGGCGCACCCCATACGTTTCGATGACGGATGTTTCATAGTTGTGGTAGTTCATCACAATATCTTTTTTGCCGGTCACAGCAACTGTGCATAATGTTAGACGGGGCAGAATTTGTAGAACGTCGATACTCACCTAGGCCCCGGAGGATCATCTTGCGTACTTGCTTTCTTACAGCTTCCAAAGAGTGCGTTCATTGAGATCTACCGGACGATGCATAAGTACACAAACTATGTGAAGAGACGAAGGACTTACTTTGATTCTGGGTGCATGCCCATTGTTCGTATTGCCTAAGAAAGTCAGCCATAGGATGCTCGTACACATCCTCCCAAAAGTCTTCAGAGTTATCCGTGCCGTGCATAGCGCTTTGAATGCTATCGTTAATGTGACGCGGACAACAAATAGTGTGCCATAGACACCAGTCCGAACTCGCAGATCATCCAGCTTCAAAGAAAAAAATGAATTCAGTTGATTGCGTGAAGATTGAAGATTCAGACGTACCTCTTTGACGATCCTATCCGTTGTGGCTACAACATCTCGTGCAGCCGCCAGATTGTTCGCCCGAACACTAATGACCTTTTTTCACGATGCTCCTCGAGAGCTGCGATGTAGCGTTCCTTTTCTTCCCTGGTAAGGGCTTTTGTTTCAGGGTCGGACGCAACCATCTGGCGGAGTTCCGCCAACGAGTACCGAGCGCCTGCGGGTCGGTCTAGTTGATGCAGGATAAGCTTCGTGATACAATTGAGTTGAAATTCATTTGACTCACCTGCGTTCATCTCTTTCGCCTTGGCGTGAACAAGTGCATTGATTAATTGACTCTTGCGCGAGGTTCGATAATGAGTCCTGACTGCCGATGATATCGTTGATGTGCTTGGGAGTAACATGATGAGCCCGCGAGAGCGCTTCGATCTTCGTTTTCTGTGCATCTAAGTATTCAGCAACTGCGTCGTGTAAGTGCTTCGTTCTCTCTAGCCTCTGGTCCCGCTTGATCTTTCGAGACGCCTTCTGGGCATCTGTTAGTCGAGGTGGTGGTGTCCGAGGGCGGATAATCGCTCGTGTTGGGTTCCGTGCTGCCCAGGAGGACATGTTTGCCTCACGGAGTGACTCTGGCATCTCTCCACTGGTGTCTGGCGCCTCTGCTTCGGCAGGACTCGGTGAGTCTGGGTCATGCGTTGAAGTAGGCTGAGGTGACGGTGTGCGAGCAGGGAGGGTATTCGCGAAGGCAACTGGTGGGGGGGCGGGGAGCTCTGGCACGGTTGGGATATTTGTGGCTGCTATGTCGTTAGTTAGAGCCGCGATTTCGTCATTGGTAAGTGGCATTGTGTACAGGGACGGGTCATCCCAGTTCATCTGACTGATCCCGGGAACCCGTTCACTGCCAGTGCTGCTGATCGGATCGGAATCGTCGCCTGTTGGGTATGGGTAGCTGGGAAGTATACCTCCCCCCCCAGGAAGCAAATCCAGAAAACCTCCGGCTGAGATAAAATCGCCGTTGGCGTTAAAATCATCGGATGTGTAGAGGTAGCTCATACTTAGAGCTGTGAGTGAAAAATGTGTAGACGGGGACGTATCTTCAAACTTTGGCGTCTGATGGATCGTATAAATCACTCAAACGAACGATGTAGACGGGGACACGGCTTCAAAGTTTGGCATGCGATGGATCAGATAGATCACGCAAAAACACGACACGCGACGCGTTGCGCACGTCCTATCATTCAACGCCATTTGTTTGAAAAAAAAATATGCATAAATCGGTGTAAGATCTTGAGGTTGACATGAAACCACTTAGGCACATATTAGTAGAGGCAGTGCAATGCAGTGCTGATCAGTGCATACCTTCAATATTGCGCAACTCGGGTCTCCATGATATGGCATAGCTCGGCTGGAATGCGTCCGTCCAGGAAATGTATTCATCCAGGTAAATGCCACTTTGACGAGTGAGGGGGGGAATGCCAGTATGACGAGTGAGGGAGGTGATATATTCGTCAAGGTAAATGCCGGCGTGATGAGTGAGGTTAATATTATTTTGATGAGTGAGGAGGAGCGGGGTTAGCAGCCAACCAGGAACAAGAGTGCGACGGCAATTCATCACAATGCGCAGGCCTTCAAGAGCGCAACGGCAATTCGTCACGATGCGCGGGCCTTCGAGACAATAGAATGCCTTGGACTTGCATCTGTATAAAAACCATCAGCCAGGTCAATGTGGCTCAGGAGGTACAAACCCGCTACATACCTTTTGACATACTGGGTGTCCATTCCAGCAGAGTCCAAATTCCAACCATAGGTCCGGAGCTTGATTTTGGCTGCAAAGCCGGAATTCCAGTATTCTATTGGCCGTGGTTGCATGTCTAGCATGCCAAAGGAAGACAATGAAGCAGACTCAGACCACGCATCAGCGTTAAGGCTGCAATGCCTAAACTTGGACCAACAACTCATTAGTAAGCACGTATTGCTTCCGCTGACAAGCGCTTAACAATTTACCGTGCATATATCATCGATCATCTCGATCATTGCCAGCTGTCGATGTCAAAAAATATTATGTGGATTACTCTTAGTAGTAGTTGTCGATGTCTTATGGCACCGTGCCCATCGTTCCTTTCCCCCCAAATCATGGTAAGCACAATTCTTCACATTTCAATCTGCACGTCTAACTTGTGCATTCACAGAGACGTTCGACTCAGGGGCCATCACGCGGCCTATCATCCAGGCAGCGCACAGCTACGCAACGTTGGCTCTCGAAGCCAGGGTAGGTCAATTTTTTGAGTCACTGAAATTTTGCTTACCACCCCTGCACAGAGTTCGAGAAGCTCAAAACGCCAAGGCTCGTGCTCGAGTAGCGTTGTGAGTCCATCCCCCACACAACTCTACCTGTTCGTGCTCACATGATTTCTTTTAGCAATAGGGCAAGGTAAGGTCTCGTATATTGCCATGGGCGTCATTTACTTAATTACTCTACAGGAAGAAAAAAAAAAAGATCGAAGATCAAACAGCGGCACCCATCACATCATCAGTCGACAACTACGAAGACCTATCCTGGGACGCCAACGACGATTCCGCCATCACATCATCAGTCGACAACTGCGAAGACCTGTCCTGGGACGCCAACGACGATTCAGTGCTCACGATGGATAACGACTTACCTTGCCCCTGCGACTCTCAAACGCTAAATTCGACGGAGAGAATCGTCCAGAGGTGGCGAAAGGAGTGGTTGGTATGGTTGGTAGCAGAAGATACATGGGGAGAAGTATACGAGGAAGCACTCGCACACGCTCGGGCGGAGGGGGAAAGTGAGACTGACATTTTCTTGGACCAATGTGCGCTGCATGTTTTGGAGGGGAGGAAGATCCTGGAAGCCATAAGGGAGATTGTACACACCAGTTGCCCTTATTGCAGGGAGCGTCTTAAGTATGACAGCATTCTACTATACGACTTACTGGTTTCCGTGATTTCAGAGGTAAAGTTCATGGAGGTGAAACTAGATAATGAACATTATAAATAGTAGATTATCGTAGTCAATCAAGAGGGAATCCGTCTTTGCAAAGAGCTTTCTGAGATGATCCAGCAGTGAACATAGCGAACGATAGCGAACGGATAGCGAACGGATAGCGAACGATAGCGAACAGATAGCGAACAGATAGCGAACGGATAGCGAACATGAGTGTACGGATGCTCGGGCTCGCGAATGCAACACTGTTGAAAAATATTGAACATGGTGAGGTGTTTATTAGGAATAGGTAGACATGCATACTTGAGCCGAAGCTGTAAAATGTTGTGGTGATTCCGTGCAGAATGTTATGAATATGACAGGGTTGTATGTAGCGGTTGATGCATGATGCAATTGTGCTAGTGACACACTGACCAACATATGATGATTTTCTGTGCACGCTGGATTTCTACACTATCAATGAATATTCCAACAAATGTATGGCTCTGGTATAACGAGTAAGGCGCGTTTCGCGTGTTCATTTTGTCATTCTAATACATATACAGCGCACATCACAGCGCACATCACAGCGCACAACGTAAACGATATAGTATTAAAGCTGGCTCATTGTCTCCGTCAAGTCTTCGACCTGCAACCATAGTGAGTCTTCACTCGCAGATGAGCCCATAGACAATGTAGGTGAA
The DNA here is from genome assembly GCF_016758775.1 of Suillus clintonianus. Classification (NCBI taxonomy): domain Eukaryota; kingdom Fungi; phylum Basidiomycota; class Agaricomycetes; order Boletales; family Suillaceae; genus Suillus; species Suillus clintonianus. Next base: position 15,913 of record NW_024539450.1, on the reverse strand, counting down.
GGAGGGTTGGGCGAGGACTCTGGAGGGGATGGCCAGAAAGGGCCACCTGCCAGTGGAACCGCCCGGACCCTGCCTTCATCATAGCTGGCTGTATATGCTGCTAATGCCCGCTGAAACGATGTGTATCGTTTTTGAATATTACCGCTGATAAAATTTGTTCGTTCGGCAACGTCAGCCCTAACAACATTGTCAAGAATTAGCCAACACAAGCCAACGGGTACCCATAGTACACGTCACACTTACCAGCGGTAAAACACACCAACTTCCTGCCCAACCGTTATCACCCAGAATCCTTCGGGTGTCTGATCGGCTCGTGGAGGACGGATGGCACTAGGAATCGGAATGGAGGCCGTGACTTGGCGGGGTGTCTGCACAACCATCGATGAAGCTTGAGGATGAGGGTGGGATGGTGTAGCAGTAGAGCGAGCTGAAGTGGAAGGGGGAATGGGTGCTTTGTTCTTCGGAACGGAACGAGTGCTGGTGGACGTGGACGGCGTGAACGATGATCTCGACAGGCTGATGGACTCTTCCGTGGTCTTGCGGCTCCAAGTCACGGTATCGAATGATGAATCTATATCGAGTGTCAGTGTATTAATTTCTGGATTGTTGAAAGACGCACCTGACAGTGTCATACCTTGCAGCAAATTGTGCAGGTCTTGAATATGGCCACCCTGGGTAGGGCGGCCACTGGATGGTGTTGACATAGGAGCGATCTCACGAACGGCTTGGTCAGAGTGCTAGACAGTCTATAATCAGTCACGTGAGAAATAGATCGGACTGTGACAGTAGTACAAACTTTAGATAGGTCTGAATGGCGCGAAAAAATGCAGCACGTCAGCGAGTCCGCACAAATATCTCTCTGCGATCGGTTCGGCACATCAGGGCACCGAGGGACAACAACGGATTGCCAGCCAACTCCATTTCCAAAGTACTCAAGCACAGGCAGTTGGTCCAGCAAGCAGCAAGTTCCAATGAGCGGCGGCAAGCACGTCTACAAGGTACGCTATGTTAATTCAATACTTGGAAGGGGAAAAAAAACCTTTTGTATAGCTATGAGTTTGGATGAGCGTCGGGCACTCGAAGCGCTGAAAGAGGACAATAATAGCACCATCGATGGCTGGCAGGATGACTACGATGACTTCAGCTTTGGCAACGTCTGCGATGGAACAGAGCCGCTCGCCATCAGCCATGCTGGTGGCGAGTTCACTGACCTTGCAAGAGAGGTTCTAGGAGACTTTTGGAAAACGTGAGTGAATTTTGTCATGACCTTCACATTTGACTTACCTTTGCGAGCAGCAACAATCGTGTTCGACGGGTGGATAACCGCACCCGTCGTGATCGTGTCCTCCGTAGGAACAAGGCGTTTGCTGAGCAGCTGCCAGCGATAACGGACGCGTACCTTGCGTGGAGCCTGGCAAAATGTAAGGAAGGGTTTTTTGAGAGATTGGAGAGGGAGAACCTAGGGCTGGATGGCTTTGACTACGGTCAGTGGCCGATGAGCGTGATAGACGTGTTCTGTGAGTAAGTCGGTCTGTTGTCGTTTGCTTACGATTTGATGACGGCATATTGTTTAGACGCTGAGAAAGTCATTCTTCGAATCTTGCCAGCAGACGCCACTATCAGCAGTGCGCTCGTTCGTCAAGGCGTGATGCCTTGTTCACCAATATCACCGACTGTCGGGATCACCACCGAAGCTCTGGACTTATACCGTGTAGCACATCTTAGGAGCCCTCAATTGTCTATCCAGGCTTTCGTCAAGACTATGTGCGACTTACATGGTGTATGTCTTCTGATTTCTTTGGTTCTTATCGTGCTGATTCACGCGCAGGTTAGTTTCCACAGACATCTATCTCGACAATTCTCGATTGCGTTCGATTTATATCTTCAAGTTCGACGCTCCGTGGCAGCCATGGTAGCCGAATCGTTACGACGCAACACGCCTGATTGGCGCGTGAAACACGCCTGTCCCGCATGTACATATAAACTGACGGATGAACCCGAGTTGACATTTAGCTTACTCTACGCTATGGACGGTAACGACTCTTTAAAAAGAGTCCTTCGAAGATCCTTGGATACTGACGAGTCCCTCGGTACATCTTCAGAACTTCCAACAGGGCAGCAACTGGCAAGTGACCGCTACCTATCCCGCACTTTTGTAGATCAGTTCGCGCGGGACTCCACTACTGCAGGTGATGAGGTGAGTGCTTTCCATCCGGGTTGGTGATGGCTAATACCCTAACCTATAGGACGCACATCTCGAGAACTTGTGCGAAGCGCGCTGGAAGAACATGGACGATACGAAGACCAAGAAAGCATGGGGCATTTACGACGAAACGGGCATTTTTGTGGCCGTGTGCCGCCACGGATTCTCTCTCCTTGTTGCAGATATGGTACAGAGCGGGGAGCTGTACGTTACGTTTTTTTAATGCGTTGTTCACGAGCTAATGATTATCTATCAGCGCAAAGTATCCTCTAGCCGTTGTCTCAAAGTTGCTGGACGTATTTGGAAGCAATCTGGGCGGTGGATATGACATTGGATGTCAATTCAAGACCACGCTTGACAACAGTTCCCTCGGACCCCTCGCACGGTCTATGCATCACACTTGTCTTGTCGGCGCCTTCCACGGACATGCGCACCGGCGATTGTGCCAACTGTACTCGCTTACCACTTACATCAAAGGTTTAGGACTCGAAGATCTCGAGACTTGCGAACGGACGTTTTCAAAATCCAATTCCTTAGCGTCGGCACTACGGTACGCAAGCGTCTTCCATAGACAACAGGCCATCGACACCTACTTCGAGCACAATGATGATTTTGAAGTCTACGCTAATCTTTGTAAGCCTTCTCGTCGTGTCGTCAAACTTGACTGTGTGCTGACGTAATATTTGTGTTTGCTAGCCGACTTTTTATACAACAATTACAAGCAGGCGCTTGATATCTTGAGCGACGGAGACGCGACCCTACCAAACCTTATGCGAGATCTCAAAGTTACGGACGTAGCAGTTTTCGAGGGCTGGCTGGCGGAAGAAAAGGTATATCTTCAAAGTCTGATGCGAGAACCCGAGGTCGAAACTCTGCAGATGGAATATTGGCAGAAGTTAGTTAATCTTACTGCGAGCGAGTGAGTTTCGATGTCAAGCTATGGCCCTTGTACCCGCTGACACAATTTACATAGGGAAATTCTACGCGCTTCAATGACATCATTCCAGGGCTCATCGCACCTCGAGGCTGTGCCATACGATGCGCACGTCAAGAATACTCGCAACGCTGAGACTGCCCGACGGCATGCTTTGGAGGACCATGAGAGATATTTGAAGCTCGTCCAGGCACTGGAGTGCAAGCTCGAGGTCGAGAAACGCTGGACTCCGCACGATGGAGAGTGGCAGAGGGTTGGGAGGCTCGTGGCCAATCGGAAATACCAGCGTGCCCTGGACCGTCTCGAAGGATTAATTGTGGCACGCATATTTGAGCTAACGAGGATGAACCGTGCGGGCACAGGTGAGTAAAAGGTAGTATATTGCTTGCTGATTCTAACATTGAACAAGGCTACAAACTGCGAAAGCATATCGCTAAGGCGTTACAAACGCGTTCCGTCGCCATCAGAACTGCCCTCACCACATACAACACTATTGCTGGGTCAATGCACCCTCCCCGCCGGACGCTTAAGTGGGATGAGGTCGTAGAGTATGCGTTCCTCGCAGACTTCGACTTACTACGTGATACGCGCGTGGACATATCTCGACACCCGTGGTCATCGACCGCTGCTCGTAGCGCGATGGACCTCTACTTCAAAACGTGTCGTGCTCGTGAAGAGATCGAGCGTCTCGATATTGAGGTACGACGCCTCATTACCTATATACGCGATGAAGAGAGGTATCTACGGGAATGCGAGAATCAGTTACAAGCCACCAGCCCAGCCCTTGCACATCAAATCGCCATCCACCGAAACACTCGAGGTCGCTTCAACTCACGACATCTCAAACGACTCTACGACATTTCGAAGCTTCCAGGTTTCAGAGGGACGCTAACCCCTGGTGTCAGTGCGAACACAAGTCCCGGCGAGAGCGCGAGTATAGCTAATGCACAGATCCCCACCCGCATGATTGTTCAACCCCCGCCTGTTCATCACACCGCATCGTCCTTAGCCGTAGACACCCAGGATGACCTGGATGACGAGGAGGAAGAGGACGAGGTAGTGGAGCAAGTATCTAGGAGTTTACAGGACGTCCTCCTTGTTGCGGATGACTTTTCACGCCTTGGAATTCATGGTGATGCTGAGGAGTAGTATTACTAGTTATATATACACATCCTATGGACTTGCATGTATTCCCTACGTTTCGCAATCATTACTGGCGCACTATTTGTCAAAACGCGCTCTTAATCCGACCACCTTGAAGTGAGATACTCGAGCTCGTCGTGTGACACGACGAGCTCGAACGTTCCCATCACTATGCGACGTTGGGCACGGTAACCGGATCACATGATTCTATTAATAGTACGGTAATACTGACAACCCTCTGCGTACCTACAGCTATATAAAGTCCCTAGCTATCCAGGAGATATTGGAGGAGGCCCTGATTCATTATATCCGCCTGATCTTACAGGTGCGACACACGTGCATTATCACCTGTAACTACAGTGCTTACGTGGGAGTCACAGGTGGAAAGAAGCTTATCTCTGCGTCATATGACCCGATTAGGATATTCGACACAGCCACTTGGGAGCAGATTGCCATTCTTGAGGGTCACACATCCAGTGTTAAGGACATCTCCTTGTCTTCAAACAACCGCCTCCTTGCAAGTGCATCATTTGATAAAACAGCGCGTCTATGGAATCTCGACACGAATCACCAGATCGGACCACCCCTCCAGCATGAAGATGATTTGGAGTCCGCAGCCCTTTCCGCTGATGGAAAAGTGTTGGTCACTGGTTGCAAAAACGGAAATGTGTACACATGGGACATTCACGCCATCCTCAAAGAAGCTGGCCTTGAAGACCTCCTGCCTATTTCTCTTGTAAATCCCATGATTCTTCGGTAACAGCTATACTAATCTCCTACTTGCAGGTCCTAGCTCAAAAATCGTTAACGACCGTATGTGACGTGTTTCTTAAGCTTTTCAACCATTTCAAAGATATTCTAGAGTGATGCTACGCGACGTCCAGCTATTCATACCCGTCAAATACCGCCGGGCTTTTTCGATGGTGTCCAGGTGAGTCATCTGCTTTTGTTGACCAGGTCTTGTTCTTATATTTGTGCTCTCAGTCCTCCGCAGCGCACGGTACCCATCACAATTCCTCCACACATGACCCCCGTCGCGCTGCCTCTTCTTCGAATCCACGTGCGCTCTTCAACGGATTTTCGTCGCTGTTCCGCCACTCTCACTCCAAGACTGATGGAGCAACCGAACTCCAGCAACGTTCAAGGCGGACCATCTTCTCTCATGGTGGCCCTCCCGTTGTCGATGTTCCTACAGTACAGGACAGAGGGGTAAGTATTCGTTCCCGTGCGTTTCCCGTCGCTGTTGTTCAATGACTCATCTGCAGGCACTGGCTGTTGCTAAACAACCGCGGCCGCGGCCGCAGCAGCAAAGCCAATTGCACGGCCAAACCCAGGCGTCGTCATCACAAACTCAGCCTGCCACCGCCTCGACTTCCACGACACCCCCTGCACCAGGTACTCATGCTACCACATCTAGTCTAGCAGCTGCGCAGTCACCACCCATCCCATGGTGGGCTCGTCTCGTACTTTTCCTCTGTTGTGTATCTCTCCCACACGCAAATGGGCATTGATACTTGGGCATGTGGGTAATTATTTTATCTTTGTTGCTCTCTTTATATCTTTTGCTACTCCACCAAGTTTGTTTCCTCGTTGTGACACTCATGCAATGCATCGAGCTCGATAATTCTAATCGTTGCAACTGAAACATTGTACTTAAAGAGAATGTTTTTACTATCCCATTAATTGTATTCTCGTCTGTGAGACTCGTGTATTGCACCGGACTCGATGATGCTGACCGTTGCAAAAGAAACGTTATACTCAAGAGGATCAAGGTTCAGGATCACTGCCAGTGGGCCTGGACTCGAGCTATCAGTCTTTCAGGTAATTGTACAGAGTTCACCCTCGGACGAGCAAGATCCATGTCTCCGTCCATTGTTAATGGCCTGACGATTAAGGACTCATAGAGCACCATCCCGTAAGTGTGAACGCGTCTTCAGATGCACTCCGAGGGCAGACACTTATTGCTGTCTTTTTTCAGTCATCACTATACGTTGCTACTCTCCCAAGATAGCTGGCTCAGATACAGTACTGAGGGAATGTGTTGAACTCGTTGCGATATACGATTGATATGTATATCGTTGTGTTGTCACGTCTGCTCCAGTTCCCCCAATGGTGCTGGAAGGACTCGATGTTTGCTGAATTCGTGGCCGCGGTTTGGGCTTTTTGGTGTGTTTCTCTTTCTTAACGACGTCAGGCTCCCTCGATTATTTTTCGTGAATTTCCAGATCTATTGACTATACAATCTCGCACAGCCAAGTCGTTGATATGTGCACGCAGTCAGACTCAAGTCAGCTACATGTTTGTTCTACACAGGACAACAAGTCAAAGAAAAGCAAGCACGGTAAAAAGACAAACGTCGTACATGCTAATTGTGATCGACTGCGATAATTCTCCATGTGTGCCACTTCTGACGCTATGTCGAGGTCAATTCAGAGCTTGGGGCCCAAACGGTCTGAAATGTGAACGGCCCTTGGGGTATGGGGGGCTGTGGTATGAAGGTGGCAGGTCCAACAGCGTCAGGTCCTTTGGGACAAGACCTTAAATGACGAATCGAAGAGTCAGAGCGACTATAAATCACAATCACTCCGATTCTTCGATTCGTGTGTAGTACTATGATTTGGTATGGGTGCGACACTGGACAGTACTAGTACTAGTGGTGCGTTAGGGTGCGGCAAGTTGCGGCAGTGATGCGGCAATTTACCTGAGCCCAGGAATAACTCCGCTTGAACTTACTTTTCAGAACTTGCGCACCATGAATCATGCACGAATATCCCATCTTGGCCTGCAGCTCCGCCGTCACTAGCTTTGATTTTCATTTGCTGTAGAATAACGACACCAAATACCAGATTATTGTGGGTACCCAGCCAATGGGCAGTGCACCAAACCAGGCTGGCCATGGCCAAAGCCCAACACATGGACGGCCTACTCCTAGTGCGTGTCAAAGCGCATAGTTTGCTTTGATGCAAGAGCTGTCCAAGCGCACATCCTATCCTGGTGTCACAGAGGATCAAAGCGTTGGTCTATTGGGCTACTTAAGGCGCCTGGTCTGCGCGGCCTGGATTTCAGTACGACAAATAAATCGCCCATAACTCACTCGTAACCCACTCGCTCCCATCTACATCTGATACCAAAGATGACATCCCTCGTCTCCACAGATAGTTCTGCACCTAGCCTGTCATCGTTGGCCCCTGACATCACTGACGTGCTCACTGGTGTTCGGTACATCATGGAAACATCTGTTGCACAGGACGCCAAGCTTTTGGACATCATTTCCATCCTGACCACTCAAGCCGCGCAAATAAAGGAAAGAGATCAATCAATCATGATCATGCAGACGAAGCTGGAGTAAGTTATCTCCATGTTGATGTTCTCGCTCAGCTTACTCAATCAATCCTCAGCTCGCAGCAGGCCATCATAGAGGAAATTCGCTCGGAACAGCGACGACGAACATCAGCCGTCGCATCTTTCCTGGAAAGCAACGCGCAACCTGCGCAAGAACCTTCAGTACTACTTTCCCCGCCTGTCGTCCGGGAAACACCAGAGCCTGTGACACCCGCTTCAAACCCAGAAAAGTTGCGAAGCGCTATCGCAGTGCCAAAGCTACCTACCTTTCAGGCAACTCCTACACCCACATTCGACACTTCATCAGACACCATCCTTGGCGCGCACGCCAACGTGAAGACTGCCACTGCTGGTGACCCATGGAAGGCTCCCAAGCATTACATCAAAACACAACGGGGTGGCCAACTCCGGCGCCAGGGTGCTTTCTATGGTACTCCAGACTGGAGCACTATGACAGCAGTTTCTGGTGGTATACCTGATACTGGCGCACCTCCTCCCTCTCCTCCAGCGAGCCCTGTGATCCAAGAGGAAGTCGTCCCTGCAGCGGGGAATTCTCGCGCAGATGTGCACGAAAGGGTGGAAGCTGCGCAGGAGGCAGACGCTGCTGCTGAAGCCATGAAGGCTACAGCAAGCAATGATGGCGGGAGGACCTCCGACGCCTCTTCCCGTATCTCCTGCAAGCGTTGCCGAGACCCTGGTGAACAAGAGGCACGCAAGACCTTCAATCCTATGGATTTATCTAGGATGGTTCATGCTGCACCCGATTGGTCTTCTCCCTCCTTGTTCTCTTGTTCCACAGGACCTAGTCCTGCTCGGGGCGATGACTCCAATCCCGATGGTCCCCCGAAGCGCAGACGTCTGTCTCAAGATATCGTTGGATCTGACGCGGTTTCCGACACCAAACGCCCAACCCGCAAAAGTCCGCGCCGTGTGATACCCAGTTGATATCCGAATTTCAACTTACATACCTCTTGTGTATCGTGTACATTATTACCATCTACCGAAGACCCAGGGATGAGCGGTTTGGTTGTATTTTTTGTTTGAATACCACATCGACATTGGTGAACGCTTTCTAAATGATGCAGCAGTATTTGAGTATTCTGAGAAACATGACGCAATTGTGCCCTGCAGGGATGTTGCTTTACGGCCCCTTGTTCGTTATGACCAAGTTCGCTGCACTGTTCGTCAGTGTCTTGTGAACCGAATCTTGGGCCTTATAATACCGGTAACCAATCATATATTCATGACCGCCATCTTCATTCCCACTGCATGATATTCTTTGCTCCATGAGCCATGCATCCTCGCACGTTAGCAAGACTTGCTTCCCTTTCTACTCATCTACGTCGATCACCTTTCCCTGCTCATTCGAGGCCAATGTCATCTACTGTTCAACCGCCAGATAACCCGACCTTTCAATTACCACCATTAAACTTTCCCATTTCTCCTGTACCGAAGAAGAATACACTTAACGAGGGACGGCATATAAAGACTGCCGCAGCGCTCATCATTGGGTGTGTATCTGTTCTGGGTTCACGAACGGAAAACTGAGAATTGCTGTTAAGGGATGAAATTCTGAATGGAAAGACGCTCGACCGGAACTCCAATTACTTTGCGCGGTTCTGTTTTGAGCATGGTATTCAATTGTGAGTGACCCTTCCTGCCTAGTCTACGCGCTGGTCATCATTCAACTTGCAGGAAACGCATAGAGGTGATAGCGGATGATGAAGCTGAAATGTACGTGCGTTACTTGAAATGTTCATATTGGAGGGGCACAGCTGCTCAGCGAGCCCCAGTATCGAGGCCAGCCGGAGAATGGTGCAACTGTATGATTTTGTAGTGACGTCGGGAGGTATCGGGCCCACCCACGACGGTACGCAATCCCTTGTGAACTTCATTATGTACCGGCAGACGACCATGACGCCATTAATATTCATTTTACTACAGACATAACGTATGCATCTTTGGCCAAGTCTTTTGACCAGGGCCTCGTATATCACGACGAAACGCTCGCTCGGATGGAGGAGGCTGGCAAACATCGGGCTTGGATATCAAAGCAGAGTGAGGAACAGCGAACGGCGCGCAAGCGTATGGCACTGTTCCCTGATGCGGCCGAGGTAATATTCGTTGGAAGCGACATATGGGTGGTGAGCATGCTTGAGTACAGCTCTAAGACTAGTTGCTAATTTCAATAAGCCTGTCGTTCGACTGCAAGGGAAACTTTGCATATTTCCAGGAATACCCAGTCTCTTCCAAAAGATGCTAGATAACCTGAAACCATTCCTTCCTCTCCCGCCTGAAGAGGAGCGACCTTTCCGGCTCCAAGTGTTCACGGCGTAGGCGTTTCATCCCATGGTTCGTAAACATATACTAATCGCGATTCTAGATTGCCCGAGTCGTCCATCGCCCCGTTCCTTACCGACCTTCAAAAGCGAGTACAACCTGAGGGTATTCGGATAGGCTCGTATCCAGTCCTGCAGAAAGGTGTGTATGTGTCGCTCATAGGTGCGGATCGTGGCCGTGTACGTCAGCTTGGCGTAGAGGTTGAGAAAGAAGTGGAGGGGCGCGTTGTCAGTGAGGCGGAGGCGGAAGCCAAGCGTCAATTGGGCTGCAAATGATTGAACATTCAATCTGAGGCAGCTTTGTATTATACAATTTCTGGATGCGCAGACCATATTGTCGCGCTGCACTTTTGTTGCGTCTTCCCTTACGCATATACTTGATATGAAGACAATCTACAGTACTTCGTTTCGTCTGCTTTTTACTTACCCTTGGTTTTCGGGATTGGCTCGCTGATCCATGGATTGTTCTTTCGCTTGGTGAAATAACGCCGCACGACTTCCAGCTGAGTGTTACACGCCAGCATATACTACTTGCATTGCAGGTCCTTCGTCACCGTACACAGGGTCTTTGTCAAACCATCCCAAGTCTTTGATAGCTTCAATATTCGCTTTCTCATCCTCCCTTCCATAACACATATCCCAGTCCTTTCCCTTGGGATAACTTCCGACCATTTCGAATCCACCGTCCAGGTCTTGTAAGAGTCTGTGCCCAACGCCTGCAGGAATGATAATAACATCCCCTTTGTTGAATTCCGCTTCCACCCTTCCAGGATTATCCTCTCCACCAAAGCATAACCTCGCACGACCAGACGCGATGCACAGTACTTCATGAGTAGTGCTATGAAAGTGCGTCGTGCTGTACATAGTGTACCTCCACTGGGGCTCGACAACGCCGACGGACCTTAGGTGGGCCTCGATGACAGCAGCTGATGTCGATGGTGGGAAGGATTCATGATATATGATGAGAGGGTAATGTTGCAGGGAGGTGTTTGGAATGAGATTGAAGCTAGGAATGAAATGAGAAGACACGCGAAGACCTCGAAGAGGTGCTACTGGCAGTGGTGACATGACTAACTAGGGTACTGCGGCCTATTCGCATCAATTCAGACGATTAGAGCTGATCTACTACTTCCTAAGTAGCAGCTTGTATCTCTACATCACAGCGCAAAGTCAAGATCTACGCTTGAATCGTGCCATGCACCACGCTCTATTTCTCCCTGACATTACATCTAATATCTTCGAGTTCCTAATTCCGTTTCTATCAGGACCCGAAGGATCTCATCAGCCCAATCCACTTCGTCTGCAGGATCTCGCAGCAGTTGCGACAACGTGCCATGCGCTGAGCGGTCCAGCACTCGATGTGCTATGGGATACTTTAGTATGTTTCGGACCATTGCTGATGTGCATGCCACCGTCCGTCATTGAAGTTCGCGCTCGTGTTGTCACTGGGGAGGATGACGACGACGACGACACACCATACCAGCCTGAACGAAGCATTGTAAATCATATCTTCCCCTGATCGGCATGTGTCTCCCTCATAGATGATTCTAGCACTTAATTCGAAAACCTTTGCCTTCGGATGTGTTACGAATGTTCCCTTACGGTCGACGGATCAAGAGGATAGGTTCGCCTGTAGCTAAATGTCGATGGCCTCTCCCCAATAAATTTTGGATCTCCAATCATGTCATCAATTGGCTTCTTTCGGTCTACCCTATGGAGATTTTTCTACCCCGTCTCATTCACATGTGCTGTCCCACCGACATCATGATGAATGAGAGAGAGGACATTTCATGGGTGCCGTTATCTCGGAGTAACCTCGCGAGTTTCCAATTTCATCTCGCACTCGACATCATTGTGGAAAGCTGGTCCTCATTATCCATTCTTGTTGATGCTCTTCCTCAGCTCAGGAGGATGGTATTACAAGGTAAGGCATAATCGAGAAGACACACATCGGTTAACACCATCCCGCAGTCTATGTTTGGGAACGCTATGTGCACGTGCTCTACTCTAGGGCAATCGCTCCTCTTTGCTTGTTACGCAACTTAGAGCACCTAGATCTTTCGGTCGGCGGAAGAGTTCCCGAGGGTCTTGACCCCGCTGGCCTCGAGATCGTGTTCCCTCGTTTACGGAAACTGAAATTGACAAGCAATACCAATTTTGCTGTTGGTTTCTTGATAGCGATACAGTCGACAATGCTCCACACACTTGACTTGGTCGTAGAGCAGGGCAACCCATCAACTGGGAATCAGCATGAGGATTTGGACCGTCCAAGTCATCGACTCTTTTCCTCCTTGCGATGTCTAACGATCTCAAGTGAATTCTATTTCATGGTGTCACTCATAAAAGCTATTCATACGAGTGTGCTGGATAGCATTTCCTTGACTATCGCTTCCTCACGCGGCGAAAAGATGGCGCAAACGCTTACCTCCCTGATCTCGTCGAAGAGAGGATGGGACTCGTCCCTGAGGACCATTATCGTGGACCGAATAAACCCCTGCCGATTTCCCATTGACGGGCCCCTTTGTCCCACTCACCCATACTTCCTTTCCATAGAAGACCTGCTTGTCTTCTCCCACTTGCAATACATTATACTGTATGACTTCTCAATGTCACTGAACAATACTCTATGCAAGAAACTTGCGACCGGGTGGCCAAACCTGGTGGAATTTTATTGCATACCTGCTCTCACATCGATTGATGTGCCTGGCAGTCTGAACATAATCATACCAGCTCTTCAGCCACCTCCTATTGCGGCTACTGTAGATCTCATCAGTCTGGTTACCTTTGCCAGGCATTGCCCACAATTATCGCATCTTCACCTTGGTATCCCGTCGGATACGGCAGAGTTGCCAGTACTCGACGATCAAACACTTGCTATTTTGTCCTCGCGCCCCGCGCGTGCCACCTGCATGCGGTTATCGGTGGATGCGGATCCATCTCCCGCCAATCCAAAAGAAATGGCGACATTTCTCGCGGAGGTGTTTCCTGGCAGAGAAATTAAGATCGTACTTGCCGAGTCCTTCTGCCGGCAGAAACGATGTGGATCATTCAATGGGTGGTATGAAGTTGTGGAATGGCTCAGGAGGTCACAGCCAAGCAGCCTCGAACTCGGCCCTTGCTATCGTACACAAATTTGTACTGTATGTACTCGATGAGTGATGTTCCTCGCCAAGGCGGAACTAAGGAATTCGGACCTCCACCTTTCGTAGCAATGTAATTTTGTTCACATTCGAGTAGCTAAGTAGGTCTATCCAGCTGTAGGGTGGTCGAGCACATCAAGCCAAGTCGAGTCTTCTAATCAGTCACCTTGAATATTTATCAGGCCTAGTGGTAGATAAAACTCGGCAGACATCTTATCGTACTTGCAATTGATGATCAGTTCTTGAAGTCACTGCGTAAGTATCGGTTCTCTGCAAGTTCTCTGCATGCCACATGGTCTCCGCGTTGCAAATGGACTAGTAATAGGCGCCTAACCTTTCGATTTAAAGCCATGGCCCTGCCAGGGTGATGTTTTCCACTATCCACTGGCACGATGGATCCCATCACCAGCGGTCTCACTGTTCTTCAGGTCGTTCAAACTATAGCGCAAGCTTCAGCTCTTTTGTATGGATATCATGATGTTGCTTCCGTCCGCAACGCTCCATCATCCTGCCAAAGGCTCCTTGACCAGTGTAATTCAATTAGAGGAGTCCTCGCCACAGTTATGGAGATCAAGAAGGATCACCGCGACTCTCTTCCTGACAATCTCCGCCGTGCACTTTCGCTTTTGATGACCAAGGATGCATCAGGAAAACCCTATATTGCCGTAGCCCTGGTGGCAGCTATATAGCGTGGTGTAGGCACTCGTAGTCACTGTAGCGCTATATAGGCACACGCTACACTATATTGAGCTATATAGCGCTATATAGCCCAAAGCTTCACTACATGCAGCTATGGGTACACATGTGCTACAAGTAACAACTGGCAGCTACAGGTTGCACTCGCGTAACACTACCATCTACAGACTATTTATGACAGACACACCAAACATCTCGCCATCAATGAACTCGTTAAAATAGAAATCACTTGCCGCCTCATATGCGTTTCCACTTCTCAAGCTCCTATCTACTGATTGTCCCATCTTCGGTACCAGATGACATGGTCGTACAATTTGGTCGACGTGGATCACAGCAGCATGGCGACGGAGTTGGCGTGTCGAGCGAGAGACTTGGCGCAATTGAGAGGAACGGTCTGGTGGTCTGAACGGTGTGAACAATTCAATGTAAGCGAGGGCTCTGGAGTATGTGCCGAACTGACGGCCTTTCAAGGAAAAGGAAGCGGGAGTGATTGCTGATAGACTGAAACAATATTATGGCGACATTATAGCAATTCTAGCCATCGATTCATGGTAAGCTGACTCACTCGTGATGCATTCCCAATTCTAATGGAGCGCAACGAATACGATCAAAGAAATTAGTCAAGGAGTCCAGGCATTAAGAGATGATTTTGCCATACGAAAGGTGGACGACAAAGGTGAATCGCTGACTGTCAGTTACCTCCTCACGCACCAGTCCCTGTAGCTATGATGCATCAAGTCTGCTAACTACCAGTCAGAGGTGATGCATCAACTATGCTAATTAGCCTTCTTGTGATGCATTAAAACATGCTAGTTAGCAGTCCTATAGTATATATAGCTCGGTCAATTACTTTGCAGCTCGGTCATTTGTATTTCGGTCAATTTTCCAGTCGAGTCTTTGGCAACTTAATTCACTTCGAATGTCAAATAACAGCCGGTGATGGATTGAATATCAGGTACACTACTAGCTAGGAACATCGATCAGGTACAGCGCAGAAGTAGGTTAGAGAATGTCGGGAATCATGAGGTCCGGTAACGAATGTTCGGCCAACTGAGGTGGCGGGTCAATGGGACCTTCCAGTGAAAGAAAGGGTGCCCACAGCACCCGAAAATGGTCTGCAAGCCTGCGACGGATGTTAGCCTGTCGGGCAGCATAAGCTCGCAAACCTTCAATGTCAGCGGCACACTCCCCAACGCATGCCTTTCCCTGTTCTTCCCACCGCGCTTGCTGCCAGGTAAAAAATTCCAGCACCCTGCGCATCTCTTCTGTGAGTAATTCGACCTCTTCCGACCACCGCAGTGCCCTCGCACGGGTTTTGCACCACTCAATTCGTACACCTTATAGTATGTTAGTTCGCAAAATATAGACCACGACGAGTGCTTACCATCGTTGTCACCTTCATTGCCATGGTCAATGCCATCCATCATCCAGATCCACGATACATGACGTCTCCCTTCGCCAGTAGCATATGGGTCCACGAGGGGCTTGACATGAGTGTCGGCCAATTCCTGCAACCTTCCCTGCCAACCGGTCTTCTTCATGATTGTAGCTAGGCTCTTGAGCGCCATCCATGCTGACCGATAATGTTTCACGCAGGCCGTATGCCTTCGGTGGATGCGGGCAAGGGCATTCTGAGCACGGGTATTCGCGCCTTGACCACGCACCCATTCCCTTTTGAATGTCAGTAAGGAGCAGTGAATGCGTAGACACTGCCGCAATTCTTCTAGCGCATCGTGAGCCTGCGCGTAGCGCAATTCCCATTCGTCCTCTTGTAGGCGTGGATCGCACGGCTTGGTTTTCAGTTCTGAAGGTAACCAGAGGTGTATACATTCGGCGTTCTCGTGGCCTTCACGCGTGGCTGCCTGATCAATAAGGCCTTGAACGGCCGGGAGGTAAAGGACCTGTGTGCGTCGCCACATATCGATCCTACGATGAAGCGAGTTCCGCATCTGCGTGAGACTGCCTTTCTGCGTGTCGGTAGCATGTTGACCCATCGACTCGGCGATATTGGCCAGACGATGCCTTCGAAAGTATGTCAGCTTGTTTGTGGCCGTCAAAGGGCAAATGCTCACTGTTCCTGCTCCAGGTCTATGCCTGAAGCAATAAGCACACTAGG